>NC_056726.1:1638465313-1638645313 GCF_019279795.1 Protopterus annectens | reverse complement strand
TTTCTACTATGGCGCCCAGTTTGCAGTCATCTGCAAACTTTGTCAGCCATAACCCTCCTGTGTTTGCTTGTACTGGAAAAGTAGATGCCAAACAAGAGTGGGCCCAGGACTGAGCCCTGTGGGACACCACTTGTGACAGGCTTTGAGTCTGACATGGCGCCAGCAACTCTGACCCTGTGGGTTCTGTCACTCAGCCAGTTTGCAACCCATCTTGTGATGTATGGGTTGACATTTAAGCTGATGAGTTTTTCAATGATACCCGAGTGGGGTATTGTATCGAAGGCCTTAGCCAGATCGAGGTAGGCTGTATGGACTGCCTTTCCCTCATCAATGGCTTTGGTGACTGTTTCGAAAAAGTCAACCAATTTTAAAAGGCATGATCTGCCTTTGACAAAGCCAAACTGGGTTGGATCCAAAGTCTGCAAATTCCCTATGTCTTTATTTATGAGGTCCATTATGATCCTCTCCATGGCTTTGCAGATAAGGCTTGTCAAGCTAAAGGGCCGGTAATTTCCAGGGTCGGTGGAGGCACCGCCTTTGTGAATTGGTACCACAGTTGCACTGCGCCACTCCCTGGGTACGTATCCAGAGGTAAGACTTTGATTAAACAGCTGTCCTAGCTATGGGTTTAATTCCTCATTGAGTTCATGGAGCACACAGCCGGGGACACCATCAGGTCCCATGGATGCTGTGTTTTTTGCTTTGGAGAGAGCAGTTCTCACTTGGGCGCTGGAGATGTTTGGGGGGCTGCAATCGTTTGGTATAGATATCTCTCCTTTTGGGGGGGAGGGGTGGGAGAAGTTTGCACTGAACCTGTCAGCCAGTATGTTGGCAATGTCTGTAGGATCAGTAATCTTCACATCATTTTGAACTAGCTCTGAGCATATCTGGGAGTTTCCTCCCAGGTTTCTAACATAGCTAAAGAAGGCCTTATGATTGTCTTTTGAGTCTTTAGCTATTTTTCTCTCGAAATTTGCTTTGGATGATTTTATGAGAGCTCTTAGTTTTTACTTATAGTGATCAAGGGTGTCTTACCTTTTAAGGATTTTGCTCTATCTTGTAGTAGCTTCCTCCTTTTGTTGTAGAGTTTGTTTATGGCTGGGGTCCACCAGACTAGACGCTTGCCTTTGGTACAAAGAGTCTTTGTTTTGCTTGGGATTGCCTTATCCATGCAGTCCTGCAGGTGCTGGTAGAAGGCATTTGTAAGTGATTCAGCGGGTTGAGTACTGTTTTCCACGGCTCGGGGCCTTAAAGGAGACCACACTAGTCTTTAGAAGTGTGAAGTCGGCTTTTGAGAAGTTCTTTACTGTGGTCTTTTTTATTTCAGGTGGGGTGGGATGAGGACCTCCAGCGAGATTAGTTTGTGGTCTGATCTCACCAGTGAGGGGTACACCTCCGGTGTTGAACATTGTGCTCCCATGTTCGTGATGATGAGATCAAGTATGTTATCTCCTCTTGTGGGGATGGTGACTAGTTGTTCCATGGCATTTGAGTTTATGAATTCCAGGAACTTTTGGGCTAGGGTGTTTGGGCTTGAGTAGTGTTCCCAGTCTATATTAGGGTAATTGAAGTCACCTAGTATGATGGTGTTTGGTGATACATTTATCCCCTCTAGTGTTTTCAGGAAGGCCATGTGAGGTTCCTGAGTTTGTGAGGGTGGCCTGTAACATGCTACAATTTGCAGAGCAGTCTTGCCTATGGTTAATTGCACCTGGATGGTCTCCGATGCATCGTGCGTTGCCACCAGTCTTGAGGTGTGGGTGTCCTTGATGAATATGGATACCCCCCCTCCTTCTTGCTCAAAACCAGGATAAACTATATTCTTCAATGTGAACAAGGGCCTTTTCATTCCTTATACCTCCTTACTCTCTCTTTTTTCTCTTACTTCCTTACTGATAATTCTCTTCCCCGACTTTCTCTCTAGTTATAATATAAGCCTGTTTTTTTCCCTCACTTCATATTGTAATTCCTGTTTCTATTAGAATAACTTACCTTTAATTTCTCTACAAACTGTCTAAAATTACTCTACAGTTTAAATGATGGTCATCTTGTATCAGTTCTTAACCAGTGTTTTATATTATGTCTCATTTGTTATAATTATTTGAACTGGAGATGTTTTTGTTTTATTTTTGAAGACTGTATAATTATTGTTCTTAAAATGCTTTGTAATTATTTGGAGCTTTTGTCCCTAGGCCTCTGCTGAAAATTGGCTTCTACCCAGTCTGACTTTCCTGGCAATCAAAGGCAATAAATAAATAAATAAATAAATACGGATACTGTGCTAGAAATACACATACTGTCATTGATAATGTACTAATATGTAGCCTTCATTTTTGTAATTCTCTGTTTTATAAACATGTTTCTGAGTTGTATCCCACATTCCTACTGGATGCGAAAAATGTGTGCTACTTGGTATTCAAATGTTATGCTAATTGGATGTCCAGATTTTTAGCTGAATGTTCCTACTTTTCAAGGACCTTTGTTCCTATATTTAATGTCTGCGAGCTGAGAGCTATCCACTACAGTATAACACTTACATTAGTGACTTGCTGAGAGAGAGATACACAACAACCAAATGGAAGTGGAAGGAAAATCACAAACAAGGTTATGCAACCTTAATGTTACACATGTGAAAGATAGACCAGCTAGTGAAAGCAAGTGTGTTTTATTGAATGCACTTTTACCACCCATACCCTTTACTAGTAAATAAGCCACGGTGGTGCAGCGGTAGCATTGTCGCCTCACAGCAAGAGGTTCTCCCATTCGATTCTCAGCTGGAGCACCTTCTGTGTGGAGTCTGCATGTCCTCCCCATGTCAGGTGGCGTTTGAAAGACATGCGCAAATGGGTGTGCTTTCGTTGAAGGTTGGGCATCGAGCTGGCACCTCAGCACCATGAAAATCTACTGCCAATCATTAGTGGAAAGGAGTTCCGCTGTGGCGACCCCTAAAAGGGAAAAGCCAAAGGAACAACAACCCTTTACTAGTAAATATACAAGCTAATGAATTGCCCAATAACATTTTTGTTTCACAATACAGAATTCTTAATATTAGTTAGTTACTTTATTGTAATGTGCTTCATTAATGCAAAAAAATCTCAGTAAGACTGAGATTGAGGTTGCCATCTGTTGTGTTCATATACCATGGCTGAACTGCGGCAGACTGTCACTAGGAAGATCGACTCCATAGAACGTGACTTTATGCAATGCAAATTGTGGGCTTCCACTCATGTACCATCCATTCCATTGTGTCAGCATACCCCTACATGAGTTGAGTGACATCCTCAGTGAGTCAGTATTACTTTCACAGAGCCTCGTTGTCAAGGGCAATTTTAGTTTCTCAATCAATAATGACTAGTTAGCTCTCACCAGAAAATTTTAGCTGTCTTATGAAGTTATTTGGGCTTGCTACGATTTCTATGGCCCCAACTTATACGTTCAGATATTTCTTGAATGTGAACTTCCTAATAGATGTGAAAACCTCTAATCTTCTGCTGGAGCAGGTCTCACAGTCTGACACTTCCTTGCCCACTTTGAAGTTACTTTACTGTAGTACCCTGATCTTGAAGTGCGAGATGCTTTACTAATCATATTACTCTTGATCTTGTTTCATCTGCGATCCACACGTTCCTATTGGAGGATGCTACTGACTCTGTTGAGGCCTTTGTTGGTGATTACAGCAAATTAGTGCCTTGGCTGTTGACCCCCTAGCAGCAAGTACACCCAGCTTGACCTACAATTTCATTCACTTCACAGAGAAGGGTGAAGGTTGGGATGGTGCTGACAATATGGCCAGGCATTTTGCTGGGTGCAGGATACCTGATCAAATGGACACAACACTGACAGCCAGGAGATAAATGAAAAAATATTGAATTAACAAATATCAGCACATTATCCATATGTTACAGGAATTATTTCAGACTGGGCTAAGCCAATGGCAAATGTTGCCCCCACACCCCTTGCAAATTATATATACCAACTCCAAGATTGCACAATACCCAGAGAAAAGGAATAGTCCCTTACCCAGGGATTGTCAGACTCATACACCTGTTGACCATACGTCTATGTCTACCAAATGGTGATGACCAAACAGGTGTCAGCATTGTGTCCATTTGATCAGGTGTCCTAAACCCATTTTGCTAAATATGACTCTTGTGTAAAAATCTGCTTTTCACCACTGTGGCTGACTAATCAGAAAATGAAGGCATCCCATGAACTTAGACTGGCATCAGAAGCTAAAGACAATTATAAATCCTTCTTTAATTACCCTAAGAAACTAATGAATCACACCCAGTTTAGCTTAGAACTTGTCTGAAATGCCACAATATAATTAGATCCAATAGATATAATCAAAATACTAGCAAACAAATTCAATTCGAATTTCAATCTTGAAAAAACTATACAAAGATTCATAGGTTCACAGATGATTACTAAGCTAATGACTACAGGTGGGGGGGGGCTTTTAAGCCTAGTCATGCCTCCCAAATCTATCTGACAAGATTTGATACCCTAGGATTATTTCAAGGGGTATATGTAGGCTTGGGCATGGGTGGTCAAGCATTTACAAGCTGTCACTGTCTATTAAAGACATAGATAGCAGACCAGGGATAAATTGTCAATACCCTTATGCTTGAATTAGGTTAGAAAAAGAACTTTGCTTCACGTGGATGGGAAGCCTGTTCCAGAAATAAGTAGTTTCTGAGACACATACAGTCTCTCCAACACATTCTGTTTATGTTGCAGGGAAGGAGTAGGTCCCTGCATTGGGTAAGTCTCATGCCAATTTTTGAGGATGTGCAACTGATCCATCAGAGCAGGATCAGAAGATGTTTCATAGGCCAGGCATAGATTGTCTATCAGAAGTCTGTAGGAGATTGAGGACAGGGTTAAGGCTGTGAACCAGACCACACAGGACATGTTGTTTTTGCCTGTATTCTTTTTGTGAGGAACCTCTGTGGACACTGTATTTGTTGCATATTCCAGGTCAGGTACATATTGAAAGGGGTAATAATTTATGCTCCTTGGATTCAAACTCAGATACCTGTTCTCTGGACTCTGGTGCTCTATCACTGTACTGTGGTGGACAAAGCCCACGTATCCCACAGAATCTCAAAATGAGACTCGAACTATAGTCTTCTGTATAATCTAGAGTCTACAAAGGTATATTGCCTTTTATAGGATTTTAGCAAAAGGTAATAAAGTGAAATTGGTCTGAAAGACTTTGGAATAGAGTTAGAGATTTGGTTAAGAACTGAGATTATTGTTACAATTTTCCACGGATTATAAAATAAACCATTGAACAGTTAACACAATGCTGTAATAGGTTCATAGGTTCATAGGTTGGTACTAGGCTACTGGCCCTAGGACCTATACAAGCCTAGCCATAACAATTCCCTGGCTATTTCTTCCCCCACTATTTACTTCCCTGGACCCCTGTCTAGCAGGGTGACTGACGTGATCCCTTGGGTAAATTTCCTTTCTCCCATCCAATCATCAAGGTTCCTTTTGAAGAGGGCCAAAGAGGCGCTCTGCTTGACATATATGGGCAGTCTATTTCAGAGTCTGGGGAGTCTCTGGGTCAGGAACCTATCCCTCCCGCATGTTTTGTTTATTGTGATGACAAGGTTTAGATCCCTGGAATGTGTGGCTCTGAGGAATTGGGATTTCTTTACGTGTAGCATGTCCAACAGCTCTGGGTTTGACATGGCCTTGTATGTTAAGCAGAGATCACTTCTGAGTAGCCGATATGCAACAGAGTATAGCTGGAGGTTTTTAAGGTGGTCAGCATAGGGCATCTGCTTTAGGCCTGTGATCCTTTTAGTGAGGTATTTCTGCGGCCTTTCCAGTTGTTGCAGATGTCTTGAAAGGTACATACCAAATGGGGCATTGTATTCTATAATGGGTCTAATGATGGATGAGTACAGTGGGACAATGACCTCCGTTTTTCTGGATGAAAAGCCCTTAGTGATGAGGTGTGCCACATAGAAGGATTTCCTGACTGTTGTGGCAATGTGGTTATCGAAGGTGAGTCCACTGTTGACCTGTGTCCCTAAGTCTCTTATCACACTTTTGGTGTTTAGTGTACTGCCACCTATGTGATAATTCATGGGTACATGTTTTTTCCCAAAGGGGATAACTATACATTTCTTGGCATTGAGCTTGAGCCCATGGCTCTGGCTCCAAGCATCTGTTTCTGTAAGGCCCTTTTGCAGAGTATCCACATCATTTGGGGTTTCAATAATGGCTCCCAGTTTGCGGTCATCTACAAACTTTGTTAGCCAGAGTCCCTTAGTGTTGGTCTGTACTTCAGAGAAGTAGATGCCAAACAAGAGTGGTCTCAGAACTGAACCCTGAGGTACCCCACTTGTAACTTGTCTGGAGCTGGATTTGGAGTCGGCTACTTCTACAGTGTGGGTTCTGTCAGTAAGCCAGTTGGCAACCCATCGAGTGAGGTAGGGATTAATGCCCAGCTTAGTAAGTCTGTCTGATTCCAGAGTGGGGGATGGTGTCAAAGGCCTTGGCGAAGTCCAGATAGGCTGTGTGGACTGCCTTACCCTCGTCCACAGCTTTGGAGACTGATTCAAAGAAGTCAATCTAGTTCAGTTGACAAGATCGGCCCTTCACAAACCCAAACTGGGTGGGGTCCAGTGTTTGAAGGTTGCCAATGTCTTTGTTTATAATGGGTTGTTCCTCTGTTGCAGATAACACTCTTCTCATCAAAGATCTAAACCTCTACTTAAATAGTACTTCCCAACCTTGCTATCATGAGCTGTAAAAAGATTTATGCAAATACCAGTGTCAAGTAACTACCTTCTGTTGCTCATTGTACACATTTACAATTTCGTAATGTTCCTCTACCATTCATTACTATGATTCCCACTTGGTGGTTTAAAGAATTTCTGTTGGTTTCACAAATCAAACTCTATTCATCACCTGCAGTCTCCATCTAAAACTGAAGGAAGATAAACACATTTTTTTTTTATTAATGGGTACAGGGACCTTTGCTTCCTGTAGAACCCTGCTACCTAAGATATACTAATGGCAAAATGCACAACAGTGGCAGAAAAGCAGAAACTTCCCAAACCTCATGCATTGATTTTGCAGACACACACATGCACACACACGCACACACACGCCCACACGCACATGCACACATGCGTTGATTTTGCAGACACACACATGCACACACACACACACACACACACACACGCTCAGGCATTTCCTGATCCACTACTCATACACACATTCTTCTGGCCAATAGCATTTCACTCAACAGACGTATTTTCATATTCCTATTTCATGCTAATACATACATAAATTTGCCAAATCATAAGTCACTGACACAGACTGATGATTTCTGCTTCAACAAAAGTACTTTTCTTAGAGGGCCCATAATATGATTTAACCACACATATTTCACTACACATCAGTGTTAGGAATATGAGCATAGTGGAACATGCATCTGTATAATTTTGTAATGCTTCTTTTAATACTTTGTATCATTTTTAAATTTCTTACATTTTTATTTATTAAACTAATTTGGTTTTAATAAACAAGGTCGTGACTGAAAATGGCATCCAGTGTTTTATTTCAACTACCTGCTAAATAAAATAAAATATAATAAAATCAAGGGTTATCAGCAGCAGGATATAATTCAAACATAAGCCACCACTTTCACTAACATCCATATTTAGAAATCAATGAAGGGAAGGAAGAGATCCTAGGAAGAGCGGCACAGCAAAACATAAGTATGCCTGCCAATAAAAGGACTATGGATCTCACAAACTTCATGATCCTTAAACACTAATATGTCACAAGTTAGCCCTTCTTGGATTAGTATAACATTTTCATTCAGAAGAGTCATGCCAACTGCTTTTTTTTTTATTTCACTAAGGCAACTGTCTGACAGACTGGCAGAGAGTTTTGTTGTTAGACCCAGACCTTGCAGTGATTTTACAGCTGATTCCCACAGCTCAGATATGCATATTGTATGGCTCTGAGCAAGTCATTTAACCATGCTTCGCTCCCAAATCACCCGTGAAAGGCAATTGTGTATCCAATAGACTTACCTGGTTAACAAGTGTTCTGTTTCTATTTATATCTGAGTCATATAAGTTCAGGTCTTAGATGCTGTTTATTTCTTTACACTCTTTTAACTTATTTTCTCTATTCTGTCATCAAGCTATCAGATATTATTGCCATTTCTTTAAATTGTACAAAAATGTAGTAAAGTAAAATGACTTTAACTGCGAATACAAATATATTTATGACAGCAGAATAGTCCAAACACAGTAGTGCAAAAGTCTATTATGCTGAATATACATGCACATCTTCTACATAAACTTTAAAATGCTGTTTTCTGAGCACTTGCTTTACTGCATTAATCTGTTCTTCAGAAAATACATTAAGCCAAGGTCCATCTGTTTTAGTTGTGGTAGATCATCTGGATACAAAAGATCCTACAAGACTTTTCAAAAAGAGTAGGGCCAAATTTCCCTCTGCTAGAATAAATACCACCTTGGATATCCCCTGAAAAGAAGCCACTAGCCCAGTGAGACTAATGTGGTTAACAAAGGATCGATGTAAAATTCCCATCTGGTCCCTAACCCTAACTATAACATTCACTTCCCTAATGTTAAAGTTCCAGATCATTCCCTAACTCGAACACTCTAGTCCTGCTCCCTAACCATAAACTCTTCTCCCACTCTCTAAACCTAAAACTCCCTTTTCATTCCACAACTCTTTTCTCCCCACATGCTCACTAGACCTAAAGCTCTCCCATCCCTAAGCTTAAATCTCACTTCTTATCACTGCCTGAAACCCTAACCTGCAATCCCATCCCCTCCCACTCTATCACCAGGGTGGAAAAATATGCCTTGTCTGAACTTAGTTACTGTGTCCTGTTAAGGTACCACAGCAGCTTCACTCCCTCCACACACTGGCGCACATCACCTGACATGTAGTTGAGTGTGAATGTGAGAATTCAGTCATGCAATCTAGAAGACATCCTAGTCCCTGGCTATGAGATATTCGTATTTGAGCTACTGAAACGTAACTGATATATATAAATACACACATGTACACACACATACACACACACACACACACACACACACACACACACACACACACACACACACACACACATATATATATATATATATATATATATATATATATATATATATATATATATATATATATATATATATATACACACACGGTTCTCCTTCACAAAGTTGAACGGCCACAATCTCGAAAGTCATATGGCTGAGACCTTATGCTCAAAATTGTGGAAGCTTGACTCTGTGAATGGGGAACGGCATACAGCGCAGAACAGGAGACTTCCCCTTCTGTGCTGTACTGCAATCTCGGAGTTGGAATAAATAAGTAGTGGGGGTGCAGGGGGGCTTGTCCCCCTGCAGAAACAGTTTGTTGTGTTACGTTTTTCTTTTTTTAGCTCCCTTTCATGAAGCTGAACTTCAGAAACTCAAGCATATGGCTTCGGCCATATGCATTTCGAGCTTCTGAACATTCGACTTTGTGAAGGGGGACCATACACACAAACACAGACACACACACACACACACACACACACACACACACACACACACACACACACACACACACACACAGTATATCATTACTCTTGTCTACATAGACAGATAGATATTAAACCACTGTAAAATAAGATTCTGTTTGTCATCGCTTAATTCTGGATAGAGTAAACATAATTAACAATGCTCTATGGTTCAGGATAATTTCAGGTCTTAGTTCATGGCAGTATAGTTTTCTGAAAAACTAAGATTTGCTGACTAATGTTTGCTTGAGAAAAATAAGCACTGAATGAAAAACAGATTTGTGTAAAATATGTACTGTGTTCTAAACAGATGGTCTGATATCTTAGCTTGTGTATCTAGTTTTGATTTGAACCTGGAAAAGAGGACTATGTCAAGATATTTGCTTCATGAGATAATATATCTTTGATAACTAGGACATTTTCTGGAGAAAGTTTTTTGTGCTCATCCACTCCTTTGTACACAGAGCCAAAGTGATGACTTATTTATGGTTTTGGCACTGCTATTAATACAAATGGACATTCATCATGCCGAACAAATATTTTTGCTATAAAAGAGTGCCAGACGTCTGGTTCCCACCTCATTGTAAAGGTATTTGCATTATACTGCAGCAGCAGCCGTTCATGTCAGATTCCTTTAACATATGTACTAGTGTCCTCACATATGTACTTTAGTTATCTGTTATATGTTTCTGTTGTAAATCATAAACATGTGCTTCTGCTAAATCTACTTAACACTTTGTATCCAACAGGAAAAAGTTGCTAAAAAAGGGCAATAGTTAAAAAAAGCGGTAAGTTGTTGGGGCTTTTTTTAAAATTACGTTTATTACATAACTGTTTTTCCAGAAAAGTCTCATACAAGACAAAGCTTATACAAGCCAGATTGAAGAGTTGCAGAAGTTTGTTGGTCTGCCCTTTGAAAAAAGCATAATATAGCAAGTACTGTGTCTGTATGCTTTTGAATATTCTGTCCAAAGAAAATGCAGGAACTATTGATTATTTGCTTCCATGTTAATACTTTACACATATTTTTTTTTTATTTGCCATGTCATTTGTGAAACATTTTCAGTGAATGTGCAGGTGACTGTTAAATGACTAACACAGAGCCACACAGCAGGTAAATGAAGACTGTAGAATTGAACCCAGTACAACCAGATAATGCATTTATTTTTATTTATTTATTTATTCTTTGTTGACCAGGTAGTCCCACTAGGCTAATGGCCTGTTATCAGGAGAGACCCAAGGTGCTATTTATACTAATGGGGAAATTTGCCAATGGCATTGGGGAATTTCTCCTATTCTTCATTGTTATGAGTGGGACCCATTTTGGAGAAACATGTCCTTGTTTCTGTTCCAGGCACAGAGGCAGCCCAGAGAAACAGGGAGGCAGATGAAGAGGGAAAGAGATTATGGAGTAGTAAAAGAAATGAAGGAGAAAGCAAATATCAAGACTGAAGAATGTGTGCAGGATTCTGAGGAAATGTTTCAAAGAAACCTGTTCGAAGGAGATGACTCAGCAAATGATGGATGTATAATTACAACCCACCAGTCAGGACGGTTGCAGGATGGTTTACTTAAAGAAATGGTGGTGCAGAGTGAGCCAGAAAATGAAGGTGGTGTTTCTTGGTGGGACATTATGGAGAAAATACAAAAGATGGATGCAGAGACAAGCCTGTAGAATAGTGGTGAGATGGAAAAGAAAACATATGTAGAGAAAGTAAAAGAAGGCAAAAGTGGAATAGCAAAAAATAAGACAAACGGTGTATGACGTAAGCATTCAAAGTAAAGAAGACAAAGAAATGGACAGGTATAAAGTGTGAGACAATTTAATATCTCTTTTGGGAGTAAAAGCACATGAGTAGAGAGCATTTATTCTTTTTGACAATAAGGCATTTTGTGACATTATATCTGAGACTTTTTTTTTTCAATGGAAATTTTTTTGGAGAATAAGAAAAAGAAAGACTGTTATCCCTGGGATCTTTATTTGATAAAAGCATTTAACAGGGAAACATAAAACAATTCCGAACAGAGGTAGAAAGAGGGACTTTGAAAAGACATTTGAAAGCTTTATGTAAAGAAGTACCAGACATTGCAAAGGTTTATGACAACGGAGGATTATGGACTGGTGGCTGGGATTGTAATACTGTGTTGAAAATAGAAAAAAACATTATACATATACCAAGCATGATAGAGGAATATAGTATTGTAAAATACTGTGGACAACCCAAAACATGTTTATTTTTTGTAGAAAAAGGACATTTGATAAGTCACTGTGACAAACGAAAATGTTATATTTGTGGGGAAATGGGACATGATGCAAAAAATGTGAATTGAAATGTTACAAATGTAACAAAATTGGACATTTGTGGATGGATTGCAAAACTGAAAATAACAGTAAGGAAAAAAAAAACAGAAGAAAACGAACAAAGAGAAGACATTTTAGAAGTAGTAGAAATAGAAGAAAAATTGAATGAAAAAATAATAAAGAGGACATAGAGGAAGGTTCTGAAATAAGTGATTAAGAAGACAAACTGGAAGGTAGTAAAAGGGAAAAAATCTATTGGAAAAAGGGTGAAAGAGAAAAATAAAATGTAAAGGGATAAGTACAAAAACGGAGAGGAAATGGATGAAAACAAATATATATAGCTAAACATTGGGGCTTGGTATAATGGTTAAGGTGTTTGATTCACAGACACAGGGTACAGTGTCTGATTTTCACCTTTGGGAAGAAATTTGGTTAGGCTTAGAATGGCCTATTAAGAAAGCTAGCCCAGCAACTAGCTATGAATTTATGAAGTCACGAATTAAGGAAAAGGGAAACTGAAAGTTTTAGAATGCTTTCTGTAAATGTGAATGTTAAGAATATAGTAAGAAGATCATGAATTTTGGAGGGGTATAATACATGTAAGGTACATGTAATTATATTAGAAGATACATGATTTTTAACAAATGAAGAAAGGCTACAAACAGACTATGGGGAGGAAAGATAATCTAGAATCTGGAAAATGAGAGATGCTCTGGCATAGCCATATTCTGTAGAAATACATTAAAGATGTTAGATATAACTTTAGCAAAAATAGGAAATTAACCATTGTAGACTTAAAACAGAATTTTAACATTGTATGCTTACTGTTGTATCTTTTGGCTTTTCCCAGTTAGGGGTCACCACAGCGGAACTCTGGTCTGCTAATGATTGGCAGTAGATTTTTACGTACCAGGTTGCCAGCCCTGATGCACAACCTTCAACGAAGGTACGCCCATTCATTCATGTCTCCACACAGAAGACGCTTTAGCTGAGAATTGAACAGGACAACATCTTACTGTGAGGTGACAACGGTACCGCAGCACCACCACCGCAGTCTTAACATTACAGTTAGTATAAGTATTAACATTGTATGCTTATACTAACTGTAAAGAAAGGGAAAGCTTTTTCATCAGATTTTAGACTATATAGCTATAAATATGAATATTACAATAACCAGAGATATTAATTGTGATTTAAGAGACAGGAGTAAAAAGAAAGGAAATTATATGAGAAAAGTGTTAGAAGTTATAAGATTTTGTAACTTAAAACTTTGGGACAAAAATTCATTGACTTACAAAAGGAGTATGTATAGAAATGAATTAGATTATTTTATAGTATCAGAAGGTTTAGTTATAAGAGAAGTGCAGGTAGTTGAAACAGGATTTCCTGATCATCTTGCAATATAGCTAGAGATAAAAGAAAACAAGGAATATATAAAAATAAGCAAAGGAACAAAAAAGGATAAATGAGAAAGCATGAAATGAATAAAGAGATTATGGAAAAATCATATTACTATGTAACATTTTATAAAAATTGGTCTGAATGGTGGGTGATATTTAAGGAAAAATATAAAAAAAATTTTTTAGAGTAGCAATATGATGTGAGAAAATTGGAAAAAGAGAAATATAAAAGAACATATAATGATGCCTGGAAACATTTAGAACATAATGATAGAAGGTACTTTGACAAAGAAAAAGAATTATATGAAAGAAATCAAGAAAAAAAATAAAAGAATTGTTGTATAAGTAAATATATATATTTTGCAAGGAAAAAAAAAAAGTATTGAATTAGTCAAACAGCGTATAAAGGAAGACTGTAGTATAATAAGAGAAATAAAAACTGCAAAAGGAGAAAGAAAAAGAACTCAGGAAAAGATTATGAATGGTGTAGTGCAATATGTACAAGAAAAGTTTTAAGAAAATAAAAAAGTAGTGAAAAAACATGGAAAGTAAAAAAGTTAAAAGAAAAAGAGAATAAAGAGTTGGTAAAAGAGATTTCTTTAAATGAGCTAGATAAAATATTAGGACAAGTAAATATAGATTTGGCTACTGGCCCAGATGGAATAGTGCACGAAATGTATAAAAATTTAAGGACTGGCAAAAAAAAATATTTTTAAAGATTGTAGTGGAATACTTAAATTCATATAGAAGACGGAAGATAGAAGGGAATTAAAAACTGGAGACAGACACCAATAGTATTGAATAATAATGATTATAAGATCTTTATGAAGAGTGGTGTAAGACATGGATGTCCAGTGAGTTGCATACTCTATGCATTAATTATTATTGTGATACTATGTGAAATAAATTACAAAATGAAGGAGGTGGGGTATCTAACATGTGAAGGGTTAAGAATTTAAGTTATGTTAACATATGCACACAATGGTTAGCTAACAGAGACAAAAATATTTAACCTCACAAAATAAGGGGTCTATATCATTTTAGTGAAAAACGTAATCCTCAAATAACTATTTGTAGAACATTAACTGTTGAACACGTCATCTATCAAATGTACTTTTAATTGAAGTTTTTCCAAGGGAAAAAAACACTTGGCTAAATTACTGACCATTACAAAAATCACAAAATGTAAAACACACCCCAGTAGAGGGCTGTGTCCCCCACAATTCCCAATGTGGGATGCTCTGCCCCACACCCTCCCCAACTAAATATACCAACTCTGAGATTGCACTACATTGGGAAAGGGGAATTTCCCAATTGATGGACAATCATTTTTTTCCCTGGGAAAAACTTCAATTAAATGCACTTTTGATGGATGAAGTTTTGAGGGTTAGTGTTCAACAAATAGTTATTTGAGGATTAAGTTTTTTGCTAAAGTGATATAGACCCCCAAAAGAAGAATACAACTTAATAAATGAATTAAGGGCAAACAACAATTTCAGAATTATGAAGCTGGATAAGGAAGGAAGGATTGTATTGTTACATAAGATGGATTATAAAGGACAAATGGCAGAGATGTTGCATGACGGCCACAAATTTCAAGTGGTTTTGAAAAATGAAATAACTGTTGCACATAGAAAAATCCAGTTATTTTTAGAAGATGCTTTATACCAAGGAGTTATTGCAGAAGACATATATAATTTTTTTTATCCAACACACACCCTCTTATCCCTACTGCTTTTGGAATTCCCAAAGTTCACAAAAAATGTAATGGAGCCCCCTACATAGTGATATCAGCAGCACACTATAAATCTGCTTCTCCCCTTGCTATTTTCATTCACAGATTTATTAAAAAGACCCTTGAACCAATTGATTATCTATAAAAGGATTCTTGGGACTTTCTCACCAAGAAGAAACCAGAATGGTACAGTGATAATTGCAGTTTTTGCACAGTTGATGAGACTAACTTATTCACATCTGTACCTCACCAAGAAGGACTAGAATTATTTTATGATGCCATCAACCAATTGACAAACATTGGCAATTCCTTGCTGAATTTTATCATTAAATTGTGGAAATTGTTTTTCAAAATAATTTTGTTAACTTCAAGGGTGAATACTTTAGGTGGACAAAAGATGTGTCAATGGGAGTGAGTTGTGCCCCCATTTATGCTAATTTGATTATGTGGTCTTGGGAAAGGAAATATATTTTTTCAACTACTTTTAAAGAGCATTGGGAAGTATATTTACATTTTCTTGATGATATTTTTATTTTATGGAAAGATAATGGTCAGGCAAGAGACCACTTAATGGATTAATTATTTTTTTTAAATTTATTCATACCCACAATGATAATAATATAGATTACTTAGATGTTACCTTATATAAGGACATAGTTGAAGGAGGTTTTGCATCCAAGGTGTTTAGAAAAAAAACATTTTATAATAGTTGCTTGGACTTCCAAAGTAGTCACCCTAGACATACCTAAAAGAATATATTTAAAGGACAAGTATTCTGGGCTGTGTGGATGTGTTCTAATTTCTTTAATTTTAAAATGGAACTCAGTTTCTTGATACAGATGTTTCAGGAAAAGGTTTACCCTGAGGACCTCCTTTTTAGTATTAGTGAAGAGATGCTTGAAGGGTGGGGAACAACATTTAAACCCCTTTTAGGTGAGTCATCCCCAGGGTTTTGCAATAGTACTGGAATTTCAGGCACATCCCACACCCACAGTATGGTTGTGCTGCCATGTGGTTGTGACCAGGCCATCAAAAAGAGTAGAAAAAAACTGGGTTATATTTGAAAGTAACCCTGAAATTTTAGAGATTCCAGGGTCAGATCCACAATTTATTTATAAAACTGGTTAGAACTTAAA
Source organism: Protopterus annectens (assembly GCF_019279795.1). NCBI lineage: Eukaryota > Metazoa > Chordata > Ceratodontiformes > Protopteridae > Protopterus > Protopterus annectens. The sequence goes on along the minus strand of NC_056726.1, from coordinate 1,638,629,163 downwards.
ACTTTTGTTTGAACATGTGAAACTTTATAAGTCACCCCAGTGTAAAGGTACCAGTTGGTATGGGGCATGCAAACAATGCAGTTTCATTTTTGGAAGGCATTGGGGTAACAATACAAAAGTTAAAGATCAACATTTTACTTAAGGAAGGAAATTGTGCCACCAAAGGGATAGTTTATATAGCCATATGTTAGAAATGTGAATATTTTAAAGTAGGAAAGATGGAGAGACAGTTGAGGAAACATATATATTAACATATATATGCTATCTCTAGGGGATAACAATAACAAGGCCCTTTTCAAGCACACCCAGTCTTGCCCCAGGTTTACAAAATTAACTTTCGGGTCTTGGATATGATACCAAGGAATCCAAGAGGTGGATGGTGGGAGATAGAATTGGTTTGGCAGTTTAAACTCAGGCCACAGTCTCACCAGGGCTTAATGAACATTTGTCAATTCTTCCTATTCTGAAACTTAAAGCACAGGAATTATAGGGTGCTTTGATAAGAATGGGTAGAATAATTACATTATATGTTTTTGCAGTATATACTTTATAAACATGTAGCTTCAAGGATAGTGAGTTGATAGAACTTTTGATCAGGGGAATTGAGCATATAACAATATTTATTTATTTATTTATAAGTCTTAACAATTTTTGTTGTTTTAAGATAATCGTATTTATTTCAAAAATTCCTTTGTGATTTTAATTGAGCTTATTAAACTTTTGGGAGCAACTTTTAATCAACACTAATAATTTTTGTATGTTGTCGTTTTAAGTGCAAGTTAGACCAATTTTATGAATGAGAAGTATTTATTTACCTGACTTTTGTAGTACTCTAGATACTATTTATGCATGTTAACTGAAGTGCTTTCAGGTTCTGAAGAAGTCCCTATATTGAAGAAATGAAAGCACTTGCCCTGTTATTTATTGAATTGTTTTTTATTTTATCAAATTTGGAATAAACGTTTTGTTCTTTAAGCTTTTATCACTTTGAGACAGACTTAATTTTATTATATTGTGTCATTGTTTCCCTGCTATGTTCTCACTGGAATGGAGCCTTAGAAGTTGTTAATAATGAAAGAATATAATATAAGTGAGAACATTAGGAAATTATGTATGTCAGCATTTAGCAATAATAAAGTAAAATTACTTGTAAATGGCTAGTTAAACCAAGAGGTACATATGAAGATTGGTGTAAGACATGGATGTCAAATGAGCTGTATACTCTTTGCATTAGTTTTGAATGTGATAGTATATCAAATAAATTACAAAATGAAGGAGTAAGGATGTATAACACTTGAAGGGTTAAGAATTTTAGTTATGTTAAAATATGCAAATGACATTATAATAATTGCAAAAAACAAAATTTGGATAAAATAAGTAATAATTTGTACAACAGAGTGTTTAGAGATGATAGGGTTGGCTTGACACAATGAGAAAGGTAAAGATTTAAGTGATGTAGTAAAGATTGGGGGTATATATTTTACAATGAATGAAATCTCTGTGTTAGGTATAAAATTTGGGACTAGAGATGTAAGTAGAATTCAGTGGGATAAAACAATAGAAGATATAACGCAAACATGCCTTTTCTGGAGAATGTATAATTTACCAGTCAGAAAAAAGGTTTATTTGATAAAATCAGTACTGATGGGAAAATAGTATACTTAGCAAGTGTATTTATGTTGCCAAGAGTATTTGAAAAATAATTACTACAGATATTTTTTCATTTATATGGGGTTCTAGATTAAACTCAGTAAAATAGTATTAAATAATAATGATTATAAGATCTTAGTGAAAATAATACAAAAGAGATTTGAAACTAAAATAGGAAATATTATGAAAGATAGCATATAGAGTATACATGGGAGGAGCTTTGTATGTAAATAAAGAAGAAGGATGTTTAGGGTTAATTAATCCAGTGGTATGTGCTGCTTCATTAAATTTGTACAAATTGTTAAAGTGCATAAATGAAAAATATGAGAGATTAGTAGTAAACTATGTAAATATAAGTAAGATAAATTTGGGGTTACTGTAAAAAAGAGTAAAAGAAAAAATAGCATGTAAATGAAGAAATAAAATGTTACCAACTAAAAATATTTTATTGCAAAATAACTGATGATATAGAAAAAGAAAGAAACTATGGTATAAGAATGTAATGATAAAACATTGCTATGTATAACCATGAGAAATCTAATGGATGAAAAAATTAAAGATAGAAAAATAAGAAGCAAATGGTGTAATCAGTAAGTAGAATATCAAGATTTTTTTGTGAACACTGGTAATAGATAAATTGTCTCTAAAGGAAATATGCCACATAAAAAGAAATGTGATAGAATATGTTTACATTGTCAACAAGAAAAAATTATGGAACATGGGTTTAAAATGTAAAAGAGTAAAACGTTTGTGGGGAAAACTATGTAAATAAGATTTTTTTAATATATAAAATAAGTGTATAAAATAAACATGGAAATGATTAAATATGGGTATTATAAGAACAGAAGTAAAGAATATGTTAAAAAAGTAGATAAGTTAATTTATGTTATATGGGTTATATGGAATGAAATATTAAATTAAACTATGTTTAATGGTAAATGTATTTAACAACAATATTAAGTAAAATCAGATGGTGGTTATGGAAAAAGGAGTGAGAGTCTAATAAGGATGAACATTTAGCATTATTGTATATGAAATTATAATTATGTACATATGTTTATATTTTATAAATAAGAGTTATTTTGTAAATAAAGGACTCCTGTTCTTTTCAATAGATGTCATAGGATCTTTTACATTCACATGACCTGCCACTAACTCAAGTAGATAGAACCTTGGTTTAATGTCTCATCCAACAGTCAACACACTTAGCAATATAGCACCCTCTTATGCTGTACTGCAGTATCAGCAATCCAGCTACCTGGTGTGGGAATAGAACCCACAGCCTTCTGCACCAAAGGTGAGTATGCTACCTTACATTAGTCACTTATAGCTTTACTCCTTTGTACTAAACTTAAAAAAACTGCCAAAACAAATGTTTAGCACATGTATTATGTAAATATTTGAGAAGCACACACACACACACACACACACACACACACACACACACACACACACACACACACACACAAATAAATAAAATTAACATGTGCATGAGTTTGACTCACAGACATGACTCTGTGATTAACTAATTTGCATACAATTTGCATAAATTGCCCTGAAGTTACACCAGAAAGCAGCCAGGTTTCAGTCAGAATATGGAGATTTGAGGGGGAAAACGAGTTGGTGCTTTTGCAAACCTACATACTCTACTTGTATCTTTGTGGGGTTTTGTCTGCTATTCTGTTTCCTTCCAAATACCAAAGATATGTCATTAAATAAATGATGTAGGGGCTACGCAGTATGTGTTTGGCTGCATGCATGAATGCATCTCCCGACAAACCGGCATCTCATCAAGTAAGAAGTTTTTTCTGCTTTACGCTCCTCTCACCAATCTGAATAAGATAAAGTAGGCAATGGAGAATGAATGAACAGGATAGCTATGGTTCTAATGCTTTACTTCAGAAATATAAAATTATTATTTCTTATTATGAAAACAGAAGCATATTTTAACCATAGCATTGTGACTATGAATAGATGTGGCTTTCCTCCACATACCTCTGCCCAACATAGTAACAACACCAATAAAGTCATTACAGCTACTTTATTGAATAAGTTACAAAAAAATACATAGGAACATAATAACTCCAATAATAAAAACAGTAATGTAAACCAATTACACAACCTTTGGCAGCATTGGTAACACTCATCTTGCAAACTAAATACCACAAGCAGAGTTAAACTCACAGTTTAAACAGGTTACAACCTGCAGCAGTGTACCACCTTGCACTGCCCTTTAATGGGTCTATCTCAGTTAATCATATACACTATTCCTCAAACACCTCTTCAACGAACCCAATTAAATGAAAATTAATCCATCAAACAATTGTTTAAATCAAATATTTTCCCAAGGTAAACAACCACTTGGCCAATCCAGCAACCACGACAAAAACAGTAGTATTTAAAACCTACCCTGCTGGGGGGCTGCACCCCCCACACCCTCCCAACTACATATACCAACTTAAAGATTGCACTACAGTGGGGAAAAAGGCAAATCCCTGATGATGGTTCATTGTTTTTTCCCCTGGGAAAAACTTTGGTGACATGATGGTTCAGCGGAATAATTTTTTGTTTAATTGGGTTTGACAAAGAGGTGTTTGGGGAATAGTGCATTCAGTAAACTGATAGGGACCCCCCCTTTAACAAAGCTCTATTGAAGAAGCTGACCCCCTTTCACCTCTCCCAAAACCAAAAACTAAAGTAACAAAAGTATGGGAGGGATGGGAGTGTACCAAACACCCACAGCAAAGAGATGAGACCATTCCCAAGCCCTTCTGCAAATATACTCCTTTAAACGCTACCCCTACCTGGCTTACCTCACTTCCTACCACTTAACCTTTAACTCTGCACTTCCTATCTCCTTTCTCAGCTCCCTCCCTTCACCATCTCCCAAACAAATCCCTAACCACAAACACAGGCCAAGTGTATAAGGACAAATACATCTGCCTGGCAAACTTAATTTGCCAGTGCAGGTTTTGCTGATCATTGTCACTGCTGAGGCATTACCAGTAGTTGAATTCCAGTTCACTTCTTCATGTTTCTCATTTTTAAATAAGCACATAGCAGTTAAAAAAGTTTCAGACATATTTAGGTAGAGCTCATTCTTCAAATAACTCGATTGTAGCTAAGAGAAGCAGACATTCTGTCCAATAAATTGAAGATTTTGGGTGATAGTCATAGCCAGGAACTTTGCATACTTGTAGCAGTGATCCACAAAGAGCAGCAGTAAAAGGTTATGCAAATCCCAGACTGTCAGGATGACTACAGAACTGCAGAGAATGTTTTGTGAGCATGCTCCTCATCAGAAATGTGTAATGTGATTAATACATAAAGGGTAGGAGGACAGATACTACTTTGTAAAGGAAGTTTACACGTATGCACATGAGTTGGATTCAGAGACATGAATCTATAAAGAACTCACTTGCATACAATGTGTATAAACTGCCCTTAAGTTACACCAAAAAGCAGCCAGGTTTCAGTCAGAATATGAAGATGTGAGGGGAGCTGATTGGTGCTTTTGCATACTAAACATTTTTACTGGAGGGGTTCGCTTGGGGAAATTTTCATTTCAGTGCTTGTGTACCCCTGGCCATTTTATTGAAGGGGTTGCTTGGCTGAATGTTTCATTTCAATGCATGTGCATATCTGGACATATGACTGAAGGGGTCTATATTAGAACATTGAAGTTTCAGAACTTCGAATGTTCTAATATCGACACCTAATAAGAGAAAGCCGAAAATAGCGAAATTTTAGATATAGGAAAGAATTTGGTTGTCTGTTCCTGTCGCTTCGCTATTTTCAGCTCTGTGGTGGAAAGTTACGGTCGGGTTCAGGTAAGTGTACGATTGTGTGGACGTGAGGGTTACGGTGGGATAGGTGAGTTAGGGTTAGGGCATGGGTCAGGTAAGTGTGCGAATGCATGGACGTGAGGGTTAGGGTGGGATAGGTGAGTTAGGGTTAGGGCACGGGTGAGGTGTGTGTGCGATAGTGATGGACCTTAGGGTTAGGGTTTGGGTTAAGGTAAGTGGGTAGATAGTTGTGTATGTACAGTTTAGTGTAGGTTTAGATGTAAGATTTAAGGTGTATGTGTGTGGATTTCTGTTTGTTTGGTGTGTTTTTGTTGTGTGTCTGTGTTTTGGAACAGTGAATTTTTTCCCTAGGAAAAAATTTGCTGTTCTAAATTTTCGGTCTTATCAGTTTTCAGTTACTAGGTGTCGATATTAGAACATTCGAAGTTCTAAAACTTCGATGTTCTAATATCGACCTGACTGAAGGGATCACTGGGCTGAATGCTTCGTTTTGGTGCTTGTGCTCACTGAGGAATGTTACTGAAGGGGTCACTAGGGTCAATGCTTCATTTTGGTGCTTGTGCATACTGAGGCATGTTACTCAAAGGGTCATTTGGATGAATATTTCATTTTGGTGCTTGTGCATACTAGGAAATATTACTGAAGGGGTCACTGGAGGAAATAATTCATGTGTGTGTCATGGAAGTACTTGTGCATACATGGTTAGATAATTTTGCATACTTAACACAAACTAATGAAGAGGTTGCTGGGGTAAATAATTCATTTTTGTACCAGGGGAGTGTTTGTGCATACTTAGACAAACAGGTTCATGGATTTCAACTTCAATATCAAAGGTGAAGCATTGTAATTAGCAATGGATGTGCTTACTGAGGGGTGGCCACAGTGGTGCAGCAGTTAGCGTTGCCACCTTACAGCAATAGGTTCTCCGGTTTGATCCTCGGCTGGGGTGCCTTCTGTGCAGAGTCTGCATGTCTTCCCTGTGGTCGCGTGGGTTTCCTCCGGGTGCTCCGGTTTCCTCCCACATCACAAAGACATGCTGTAGGTGGATTGGACACTCTAGGTGTTAGTTTGTGCATGTGTGTGCCTTCTGTGGATGGTTGAGAGCTGTGTTGGCAACTCAACACCATAAAACTCCACTACCAATCATGAGGAGACAGGTGATCTGCTGTGGCGATCCCTAACCAGGAAAAGCCAAAAGAAGAAGATGTGCTTACTGCAGGGATGTTGGACTGTGAATTGCAAAACCACCTCATTAGCATATTACATTTCACAACATTTCTCATTTGCATCTCATTATTTTTAGGCATTTGCTACGCTCATTCATAAGCATAAGGAATACTCATTTCGCATTTGTGCAAGCAACTATGAATGCAACCCTCTGTTTCAAAAGGACAAATGTGATCAAAAGTGTCATAATTGAGAATTTGTATCTAATTAGTGTTTTATGTGGAGGCAAGGCCCTGCATTAATACTATTTAATATAATTGTCTATAAGGATGATGTTAGTCTGAGGAAAGGAACCTATCTGTTTTTTTTTTTTTTTTTTTTTTTCATTAAGGGAAAAAAAAGTACGTCTTTCTCATTTTTTTAAATGGATAGCTAGATATGTTTTCATATTTTTTTAAATAAACACTTGTTTCATTACACTCATTTCAAAACTACTACAAAGCAAATATTTGGAAGGTCCAGCAATTTAGTACAAAACATTAAGGGTAGATGCTGTTAAAAAAAAACATCTTGTGGTCCAGGATTTTTTTCCCTTACTCTCTATTTGATTCCTATAAGGCTCTGAACAAGTTAGTTACTGCTATAGTCCTCCTAGAACACCCTTGAAAAGAGGCCAGGGTATATACCATTAACTCAGTTAAAACAAAAATAGTTGCTTGGCATACCACCTTTCATAAGGGTTAATAGCTAGTGTACGAAGACTTTGCTGGTCTTTGCAGGACAGTAGTTGATTGGTAATAATTATTTTAAGGGTGCAGCTGAAAACTACATTATCAGCTAACAAATGACATTGGACAAATGCTTAGGAAGCAAGCCCCAACAGTCCAAAAAAAAAAAAAAAAAAGAATGACATTTTGTAATCGGCTAACTTCTAGAAACTGATATAATTAAAAAAGACAGCATTGTTTCATTAGTTAGTTAGTGTTTGGAATATTTAGACTGTTAGACCCCAACATTCCATGTTTTTGAACTGAATAGGTCAAGTTCTTGAATGTTAAGTCATTGTTGTAACACAGCTGATACACGGGAACCAAAATATGTGACAGCATATTTAGAACGAAAAACACTATCATCTCATATTGCTGTAGTGCTCTTTCTTAAACCATAAATACCAATGTATGTTCACATTAACTAAATGTTTAATATGTTATATAGCTAGACTTTCAGAATCATAAAACGATCACCTGGACTGGCCATTGTCTATATTTAATTACATTCCATCAAGTGAATCATATTCTGTTCACCAGTTAGATTCCTGTAGCATTAGTTAGCCATTCATTCTTAATAGCAGCTCACTGTTGCTTTCCTTTGCAAAACTAAAGAAACAAAGTGAAGATTTGTGTTTACTTACTTTATAATAACCAAAGCTCTATTGTGAAATCATACCTGCTCAAACCACAACATGACTTGCAAATGCTGCACTCATTACATACTGACATATCCCTGCCAAAATAATTTGCTTAAGGCTAAACTGATATTAATACATAACTGTATACTTTATCCTAAATGATACCAGTGTGTTTATTTTTCATAGAAACATATGATCCATTTTAATAACTTAAAACATGATAGGATTTCATTACTTAATAAAAGGATTTTTCACAAGACATTCAAAAGTTAATTACATTTATTTTGTACGTCTCTAAGGTGATCCAGTCTGAACATCAGTTCTTATTATTACATATCTTTATATTTCACTTCTTTCCTTTCTTTTCTGGTATAGTATGTTCAGTTTAAGGGCCAATTATGCATACTATCACTTTCCCCGGACTCAAATACTTTGCATTGCTCTTTCTTAAGCAACATCAATTTAAAAAAAACAACTACTTTGGATTTTTTCTAAAAGTCATCTCTTCAAGTGTCTGAATGTAACAAAACCACAGTGCAATACTCTGCTGAACTTAAATGCAGCGTTCACTGCTAATTATCACGCAACACCATTCTTTCATTCAGATGTCATTTTTTCAGAACATTTGGGTCTTTGTCAACATATTTTCCCGTATAAGATAGCATTTTTATTTATTTTCTGCAGCTGCTGTATTTTGTGTATTTTCATTCTGGAAAAATTCTAATATCCAGGATCTCCACTTCCCACTCAATAATAAATCTTCTGCGGAACACACAGTGCAAAACAAAAACTTAGTAGATTAAGAAAGTGAGGGAAGGTTTAGTCCTTGAGGTGGATGCTTTTCTGACTAATTGATTTCACAACTTCTCCTTTCTCATCCAGTGTATGTCTGTGTATAATTTGGACTTGATGTTACATGGATGCCTAAAACCAAGTTGTTGCAATGTATCATGATGTTGCATTATTTAAGCAATAACCCACGCCTGGGTGTGGGTAATGCTGGATTTAGTGTGGTTTGGTCACGAGGGCAAAGCCCGAGTGGCCAAACAAAGACAACCGTGGGTAAATCCAGCATTACCCACACCCAAAAGTGGGTTATTGCTATTATACAATGACATCATTTAAGAAAAAAAATACTTACTTTTCTTAAATAATGGCATTGTATAATGCCTCCGTGCTGCCCTTTCACAGCTGTCTGGTATTCTGCGGCAGTTCTGATGTACTGCGCATGTCTATGCTTACACAGTACATCAGAGCTGTGTGTGGAAGCAATGGAGAAAGCAAGATCTCCATTGCTTTTTAAAAGATGTCTCACTATGTTAAAGGAGTTTAACATAGCGAGACAGCTTTAAAAAAGCAATGGAGAAAGGAAGATCTCCGTTGCTTTTTTTTAAGCTATCTCGCTATGTTAAACTCATTTAACATAGCGAGATTACAGCAATCAGGCTCTTCCATTCTCCTTTGCTGTAAAAAAAAAAAAAAAGACTTATACTAATGGAAAAAGTCTGGATGACCAGACCTTTTTCCATTAGTATAAGTCTGATTTACAATGGGCACGCTGATTGTTTTGGAATATTAATGGGTGGTCATTGTATAAATAGTTATTAACTCACATGGCATAACATAGCATGCAAAACTGATATGATTTTTCATCATGATTTCACTAGAATTGCCAGTTCCTGATAATGCAAATAGTATTTCAGAAACATCTTACAGTTTTCCTCTGTCATCATGAATATGCTAACATCAGCTTTACTACATGGTATCAGCACTTGCTGTGTAAAAGATAAAATTTGAGTTAAATGAAGAGGAACAATAAGAAAGTCAGATATGTTGCAAACGTAACGGATGTGAAAAAATCATTGGACCATCCAAAATAGAAATTAGGGAAAAATAGCATACAGTTTCAGTGCATGCTTATGCAGTGGGTGTGGTTATAAGCTTGTGAGGAAAGATAACCCTGCTTTTAATCAATACTGTATAATCTAATGGGTATTTTTCTAAGTTAACTGTATTTGAAATACTTTGCATGTTGTTAAAAAGTGGTGCTACAATCAACTGTTTGTGGTAATATTGATGTGATGTGGCTTGATATGCTGAAGCCTGAAAATGCACTAAAGACAGTGAAACAAGATTGAAAGATGGCTTGTTGACAAAAGCACTAAGAGTTAAAAGGATATAAAGTGAAACAGGACACACTGCCAAGTGACATAAGTTGTCTGAAGATATATTTGAAGATTTTGGGTTCATAAATGTTGAAAATGAGCTGTGTCTCCATCATAACCATATTATGTTCACTGAGGAGCACCATTAGGTCAAACACACTGTTGTGAATTTCAAAATAATAGGTTCAAAAATCCTTCTTTAAAATATTAGCATTTGAAGGCTTTAATTCTTCTGACATTTTGTGTTATTTGGCTTGTAGAAAGTTTGGAAAAGTAAAATGAATTCACCAAAGCCTGCATGCATATACAATTAATCACCGAGTCACTGAGAAATGTCAGCTACTGTAGAGAACCTTGGCAAGGATATCTTGTCTGTTTTGATTTGTTTATATGCTGAGGATGTTTGCTCAGAGAATACTACACACAAATGAATCTCGTTGTAGTACCAGTGAGTCATGCTCTACTGAAAGTACAAGCTCCAATGAGTAAAACAGAACTTAGGTCCATTAATAAGTAATTATAGTCATCAGAATGCTTGACTAGTATAGCCACTGCTATAAAGAAAGATAAAACTTGGGCCACTATATATGGACAATTAAGTCATTGTGCTCTACAATATAATGAAAACAGTAATCACACACACACACACACACACACACACACACACACCACACACACACACACACACACACAACCACACATGCATATACACACACACACACACGCGCGCGCGCGCGTACACACAACCACGCACGCATGCACACACACACACACACACACACACACACACACACACACACACGCGTGCACGTACACACAACCACACACACACACACACACACACACACACACACACACACACACACACACACACACACACAGAGGAAGCAATTCAGAGACACAAGGAATGTGGGAAAAAGCACAGCAGTATGAGTGGAGTGAGTATGACTGCATAATAATATGGAAATAAAATACCAGGTTCAAATTGGTTGCAGTAAACTGGCAAACGCCCCCAATAAATAACTCATGGAGCTTCATAAACATAGAAAGCAGGCACAGAGAGGCAGTGGGTTCATCTGCTCTGGTCTGTATGACTTGTCAGTGCATATGACAATAGAGCAGTTATGAAGCAACATGTGCAGCACAGCAGAACATTTTAGTGGTCACTGTCAGAGACTGCTCAAGACATTATATACAAAGTCAATACAGATGCTGCTGTCAGCAACTAACTTGTCATCCCTTCACTGACAAGCATTTTTTGTATGGATAGGCATATCATACAGGAGTTATTGAATTGTGTCATCCACGTGTGTATTCAAGGGGTATATGTGGACAGCACATCCCAGTGAACACTACGTTATTTGCAGTTTTAACTATCGTAGATACAGGGGTCTTTTGGCAATGCATAGGGAACATGTTAGCAATTTCACAAATGGCAGCATTGTCTACCTTAAACCAGTTCTTTGACATAACGCTGCAGCACATGGTAGAGAATATTTCATTCCTAAGAACTACAGAAGAGAAGACCAATATTGTGTTGGTGTTCGTAAGCATTGTCCATTTCCTTGAGGTCAGGAGAGCAATTAATTGCATACAAATTCTGATCAGATACATTAACACCAATAACTTCCAGTCTCACGTGCAGGGTGGCTTGCAATACCTACTGTATATTCCATTGTGCCAAACTGCTGTAAATGTTTCAGGCAGGATAACTTTCCACCGGGCCATCTAGTTTGCAGGTGCTTATGTAGATAGGAACAGTGGTCACTATATACAGTTACCATGCAGTCAGCTAGCAGGCCACTTATAATGATGTCATCACTGTGTGTGCATATGGCTCAAATCCTCAACTCCTAGACCATGCCAGAGATAGCACAGAATACTACATAAGTAAAGACAAAAATTTGATGAAATTTTTTTTTCTATCAGTTTGCGGGATGCTTCTGTTCTCATAGATGCATCTATGAGGCAGTGCAGGATTTACCTGAAACCCACAGTCAAACATTTGTAGTCTATGCCATGTTGCATAACACAGTTACTTAGAAACATTTTCAGCCATAAGGAAACAGCCAGGTAAGACCTATCATACCTGCTGGAGAAGTGGACAAGGAGCAGGACAGCCTATAATAGGAGGAATGGGCAGCAAAAGGACCTCATGAAAGGCTGAGGCAGGTGCAATACATCACTTCACTGTCAAAGATATGATATACCATCCAAAACTATGTGCCATGGCACAAACAGCACAGAAAAAAATGATGGCACACATTATCACACTGCATCAGACATTAACTTAGCCTGATTAAGAGGTAGGCAGGGCATCAGTGGAAAGACATAGTCATAATTAACAACAAAACAATTGTATGGGAAGCAGATGTGGTAGCCACATAGTCTTACAGCAGATTATGCACAGTCAGGAATCTCATTATCCAGTGGGTCAGGATAGAGATACCATGTCACAGGCATGGGCAATATGTGACACAGTGACCTGTGATCATGGGGCTTAATGTGGTCTGCAGTAGGGACAGTTCATAACTACAGGACCATGACAAACTGTACAGTGTCAACAGCCAGTGTATGCATGGTGGACATGAACAGTATAACAGCCATGAGCTGGTATGGTGCTCTGTTTACGCTCATGAGATATTGATGAGGTAGAGCTATGGGAATTAAAGTATACAACTTGATAAGAAGTCATGAGGTAGATGTTAGAGCACCTGTTCCCAAGTACATGAGACTGGTTATGACCAGATATGGTGGCCTCTGTGGCCAAAACCAATGGCAATAATTTCTCAGGAATGTTCAATATTATCTGGGAATCTTTGGCCTGTAATCATCCACCTCTCATTCAGACTCTTCAACAACCATAGAGAGTAGAACTTAGAGGGACAAATGAGATGACAATTGTCACTTCCTATTGGGTGCATCAATGGATGTTGTACCAGCCAACAGTGAACTGAGCAGTGCCATTTCCTCCCTGTCCCTATACCCTATGTTACTGTGCCATCACAGGATGCCATACTACAGGACTTGTAGTTTGCATGGTATCCTGTAGGTGACTCTGCACACTCAACATCTCCACAATGGTATGGGTAGCAGTTGTCTGTTCCTGGATCACTGACCTACACATACAGTGATTAATGATAACTGTTATATCCAGGTCTGGGTCAGAGCTGAATTCAGGACAGTGATTCAGATGTCCAACTTCACAATGTATGTCAGAGGCAGTGCCATCTGTGCTTAAGACTCCTGTGCATCCTGGGTGGGACTCATAATTATAGGCTGTCTACCAAACTGTGGTGGGTTTGAATTTTTAGATAGTCCCTGCAAAGGCTTCCATATGGAATGTATTTGTTTGAGAATCCCAGTGTTACTTTTACTTATATGCTGCTGTGTTATCAGACTGTGTCACGTGCACATTGTCATAGTCATCAGCCAGAAGTGACTTGCTGATGTCAGGAATGTGTTGCTCCATTGTGCTGGACCCTCAGTTAGTAGAAACTGTGAAAGTATAAACAAAAAATACCTGTGGCATCACTGTAGTAAATGCCAGGCAGATCCTGTCAGGCATACTGTTATATGACAAAGTTTGTGAGCATCATATGGATACCTACATGCTTTGCAAGAAGCAGAACAAATGGAGTAATGACAACTGCATAAGTTTCTAAGGTGGATGAACTGGGTTAGTTTTAGCTGTTAAATTGCCATATTGTACAGGGAGTGCATGTGATATAGAAATTATTGCTCAAGAGTTTTCTACATATCTGTTTTACTGATAACTCACACATCCAGACCATGATCAAGCAGATGAGTTTGCTCGTACGGGGGGGGGGGGGGGGGGGCAGGAACTCCTCCATCTCTGTGATATGCTTTTGCATTGGTGGTCCTCCTCCTCTAGTGGACATGTCCTTGGAAATGTTTCACTCCTTCTTGGAATGGTTTATCTTGACAGTTACCGTTCACTGAACTTGATGTAGACTGCTGTTATATACTACTCTGTCTCAAATCTCTTCCCAAAAAGGCATGTCTGCATTGCCTTTGGATATGATGTACATAGTGTGTGTGTGTGTGTAGTAACATCTCATTCTTCTGGTTACAGAACTTTTCTAGTTGTTGACTTGCTCACAGGCCCATGAAAAGTCATGCTTACCCATGTATTATACATGTCAGTTAATGTGAGAGCACAACCATCTTGTAGTCCCATATGAATTTATGTAAAGCCTACCCCCATAAGATGCCAATTAAATCCCTCCTGTTGTGCTGTGACACTTCTTTTCTTTTCTTTTTCTTTACAAACTGCAACTATTAAGGTGGTATCATGATACTCATTCCTGCAACAGCACATTGAAACCCTATAATATGTATCACCCCCCCCCCCAAAAAAAAAATATATAGGACCATGTCTTGCTAAACGTATAAAGACCATCATGCTCTATGTGGCCCGTCTTCCCATATGTGCATGTTAGAACTTATTTGTCCCCATGCACAGCATGACATGACATAACAGTGACAAAGCACTATGCTGTGTTCACACACCCAGATATACCAGATAATCTATTTCCCTGCTGCTGCCATCCACCACAAATATGCAGGACAGTGCAGGGTTATATTAGTAAATATCTTGTCTTTCTTCAGTATGCATATTTCTAGCCCAGTGTACTAATGCAGTACTTCTGCTTCTCCTTGCTTTTCCTAATGTGGACCCATACAAAATCCTGATTTTTTTTTTACTTTAAATCAAAGGTATCAGTGAAACTTGTAGTGCTGCAGGTCTGTGCTATTAGCCTATTTGAAGCTCTGAAACGTTGCTATGTAAAGAATGTCATGTGATGTCCGAATGTGCATCTGCACACACAGAGCTGTCATTTTGTTCCTTGAGCAGACTAGCTGAGTGACAGCAGCCACTTCAGGCAGAGCTCCTGCATGGCACATAGGATAGAGCAAGATGTTCTAGTTCTTCTTCCATAACAACTTTCAGGATCACCTACTAGACCAGATTTTTTTACATAATGTTGATGCCCGGCATGAACTTGCCAGAATTGCAGCTGATGCCACTGGCACCATATGTTCTGGTGATCAGTGAAGCTATCACCAGAGTGACCTCTACTATTGCCATTTCAACCTTCTTAATGTCGAGTGATTCATCTGCTTGCTATTCCCCATGTTCTAACTTTCCTATCATAATAATCCATTTTACTAACTGGTAGAACTACTGGACACACAATCCCTTTCGGGGTAACCCAAGAGCAATGTCTGCTTAAGTGGTTGGCTTAAGTTCACACAGTTGGTAAATAAGGGGTGAGGGAATCAAACCCCTTACCAGAAGAACTAGAGCTCACAGCTGTATCCCTGTGCACCATCTGCCAGACTATTTCCACTTTCATTCCTACGTTTTACGATGAAGTAAGCTGGCACTGTTATGTGCTGCCCCTCTTTATCCTATTTGCCACTGTGTATGTGGGAACAGTGAGAATCCTTGTTATGTACTTAAGTGCTCATAGCCTCAAATAGACTTAGGTTCATAGGTTCATAGGTATATACTTAGTTAACGATCTCTAGGGCTGTTATAAGCCTAGCCATGCAACCCAAATGTGATCCACAAATTTGATTTATATACATGATGATTTACTGACTGCATCTGTCCATCATAGACACACTTGCCAGACCAGAGTGAATTTTTGATTACCCATCCATTGGCTCAAGTTGCAGTTAAAAAGAGATAGAGAGGAACTCTGCTTCACATGGATGGGGACCCTGTTCCAAAGAATGGAAATAGAAATATATGTCTCCCCAGCATGTCTTATTTATGGCACAAGCAAAATTTAGGTCTTTTGATCTAGTAGCTCTAATGCCATTTGTCTTTTGGATGTGCAAATGATTTAACAAAACAGGTTCCAGGGATGCCCTGTATTCCAGGAAGTGATCACTCCTCAGAAGTCTGTATGACATAGAGTAAAGAGGCAGGGCTTTGAAATGATCTTGGACAGTTTTCCTGTCATATTGACCATTCAAATCTCACACTATAATGGCACAATTCTTTTACTAAGCTTGCCTAATGCCAGTTTACTCATACCATAGCTTCAATTATTTAATATACACTCCTTTTCACCAGCTATTGGTGCTAAGCAAACCCTGATTTATGCCTAAGCTGATATGAGTGATATCACTCAATGGAATCTTTGATATTTAAATCTGTTCAGTTTACATGTTCTATATGAATTCCAAACCTGTATTGTATTGATTCTCAAAATCTAATTAAATTGATTAAAACAGACTATTGTGCTTTGTTTACTGCTGAAGAAGTTTTTTAAGGAATGCAGGACATTACGTTCTTCTAAGTACTGTTTGCAAATCTTTTTTTTTTTTTTTTAGCAGATGAAGCAAGACCCAGTAATATCTCTCAACCTACAGTGCAGATATTTAAACTAGGTTCAAAGGCCCTTGAAAAACAGGCATACCCAGCCAAAAATCTGGACATATAATTAGCATAAAATGTGAATACCAAATAACATGTGACTTTTCCGGCTTCCATTAGGAATGTGGGATTCTACTCAGAAACACCTTTAAAAAATGACAAAGATTGTGGAAAATACAAGCACATTATTAAAGACACTGTAAAATCTGTAGACATTAATGAACTGCAATTGCAAAATTCTGTCGCACAAGGTAATTTATTTTTGCTTCTGAAAACAGAAGATATAAAATTTGTGTCCTGTTTCATTAAATTAATGGTGCCACAAATCTATATTGGTCATGCACTATGGTTTTCTGTGTACTACACAACTGCAAAAATCAGGAGAGATGAAGGTGAATTCAGAAAATGTATGTGAATAGATAAATTAGGCCTGAAAATAGGGACATACCTCCAAAACTAGGTACATCAATAGCAAGCATTAATCAGGCCTGAAAGTAAAGATATTCGCCTTACACAGTGGCAGTTGAGAGGTCTACACTTGTTCATATTTCCTAGCTAAAAAAGGACAGTACACATTCCCTGCACTTCTATTTTGTATATCTTCAGGACCAGAAGTGTTCTAAAGAGCTGCTCAACAAGAATCTAAATACTTAAAAGATACTGTAAACAAACATGATGATCTGTTGGATTGGTGTCAGATCACAGAAGAGCATGACAATTGCCTGATGATGCTGTTGAATAGACTGACACTGCACAAATTTAAGTTAGATAATAGCAAATATAAAACAGCCACAAGTATGACATACATCAGCTATATTCAGCCACAACAAGACTAAAATCTATGCAGCAAATGTTAAAGCAGTTGGCAAAATGCCATGACCAGAAGACAAGCATGTAAAACTGAGTTTTCCTAGAATTATGCAACATACCGCAAATTCATACCAAATATGTTTATGATAAACATGCATTCACCAATGCTGTAAGAATAACATGCGGCCTGGAAATGGACCTTTGATCAGGAAAAATAATTCTGAAATGCTCAAGTAATTATTTGCAGAAACTTCAATGTTTAACAGTATGATGAGTATAAAGACAATTTAGTTGCAACTACATGCAATTCAAAATTGGTATAGAGACTGTGATCCTACAAGACAACAGATAATTTGCCTGTGGATTGAAAAAATGTATTGATGCTCAAAAGAGGTATGCACAGATACAAAAGAGCTATTAGTATTATGTAGGTGTGTGAGAATTCCATGACTGCACCTATAGTAAAAACATTTAAGTGGAAAAAGAAAAACCCTTGCAGAACGTATTCAGAATGTTAAACCTAATAATCCAATAAAAAGCAGTGCAAAACAATGTCAGAGACAGGTTTTGTTTATTGATAAACAGACGTAAGCACTTTCACAGTAAAAATACTACTTCCTCAGACGTTCATCTGTTTTACTGTGAAAGCGCTTACTTCTGTTTATCAGTAAATGAAACCTGACTCTGGCATCATTTTGCACTGCTTTTTAGTGGATTATTGGTTTTATTTTCATACAATGCAGAGCATTCATCTGGCATTGTCTGGTTTTCCTTGGTTTTACAGCATTGAGAATGTTTTTGTATAATGCACTGTCAAGACTGCAGAAAATGTTATTTCATGTACAGAAGTACGGTTTGAACATGAAATATGGTTCAAACAAGGATATAAATATAGTAAATATTCTGAGCAGAGTATATTTAACTGTGATACATAAAAATTAATTTAAAACATAGACTTATAGAGTGTAAAAGGCAACTGGGCCATGTGGCCATTTATGTTCTGACAGTTCCCACCCTTAGACATTACGTCCTTTTTCAAAAAGCAAAAGGACAGTAATACCAGGGTTGAATTTATGAATATACGTCCTTCTTAAAATAAGATGATTTGTCACATTCCATGATCCGGAGAGGAAGGTGTTGCCATTTAATGACAAATCTTTCTCTCTAATTTGATTTGTTTGTTTTGTAAATTAGGTTCAGATTTCTGCTTTTAGTAATCTTAGGACTGTTTGATTTTTAGAGAAATAAGAAGCCTTGGACTACAGGATTCCTAACGGCTGGGAAGGCAAGGCACACATTGCTCTGAAAAGGGCCTGTAAGACACTGAGCAGAGGGATAAGGTCTCTATCCTCTCCTAATGGCTCATGTTCTATAATTGCATTATCTTTTTTGTCAGGAATCTTGGGTCTTATTAAATGATTGGTACATTTAGTAAGATATGTATTAAAGAGGGAATTATATTCTATGATGGGCATGATCAATGCAAAATATAGAAGGGTCAGGACTTGAACTTCAGAAAACACCATTCGTGATCAGTTGTGACAGATATAGAGTGATTTATTGACTACTGTTATAGCATGATGATCAAAGAAGTGGGAGTTATATACCTTGTACTAAGGTGTCTCACAACATCTTGTTTTTTTTTTTGACTGGGTCATTTTCTAAACATCAAGCAGGGTGTTTTTTTTTCCCAAATACAACAGTATTGCATTTTGTAGCATTTAGTTTTAGCTTGCTGGTAATGCATCAGTTTTTAACATGTATAAGTTCACAGGTTCATAGATTAATAGATATATACCAGGCAAATGCCTACCAGGTCCTTTATAAACCTAGCTACACAACCCAACCCAACTGTGTTCCTAGGTATTATGGGCATTTATTAGGAGGGAGTATTGAAGTTTCTAAAGGTTATGTGGAGGGATGTGTTAGTTTAGGCACAGTTATGATCAGCCTCTAACAGAGACAAGGTGCCAGATCCGGGGTGTATTTCTGATCAACCATCAGTTGGTCAAAGTTGTTCTTAAATAAGGTTAGGGATGAACTATGCTTCACATGGATGGGGAGCCTGTTATGAGCATGGGGATCCTCAGAGACACATATCTGTCTTACCAATATATCCTCTTTATATTGCAAGCAAAATTTACATCATTGGACCTAGTGGTTCTGATCCTGTTCATTTTGTGGATGTGCAAAAGGTCCATCAGAGTTGGATTTGAGGATGCCTTATATGCCAGGCATAGACTGCCTCTCAGTAACCTGTAGGGAGCCAAATACAGAGATAGGGTTTTAAGGTGATCCATTCTGGACAATTTGTTTATACGCTGGTTTCTCCTGTAAGGAATCATTGTGGGAATTCCAGCTGCTGTATATGTCTGATCAGGTATATGTCAAAGGGGTCACTATACTTAAAGATGGGTCTGATAAGGACCAAATAAAGTGGCACTATGACTTTCCTGGACCTGGCTGCCATGCCCTTACTTATAAGTTGGGTGACATAGAATGATTTTCTGACTACCTTGACCACATGTTCGGCAAATACCATATTATTGACTACATATGTTCCCAGATTCCTAACTACTTGGTGAGCTCTTAAAGATGCCTTACTGAGGGAGTAATTCATCTGAGAGACCTTTTTCCCAAAAGCATTATAATGCATTTCTTAGCATTGAGTTTTTATTCATGACCTTGACACCAGTCATTTCTCTGTGTTAGACTCACTTGTGGATGTTTTATGCAGCAATCTATGATAGCTCCCAATTTACAGTTATCTGAGAACTTGGTCAATCAAAGGACCTTGACATTAGCCTCCTTCTGCAAGAAGGAGATGCCAAATAGGAGCAGTCCCAGCACGGAGCACTGTGGTACCCTGCTTGTGACCAGTCTCTTAGTGGAGGTGGTGTTATCAATCCTTACTTCCTGGGTCCTGTTTGTGAGCCAACTGGCAATCCAGTGAGTTATGTAGGGCTTTATACCCAGTTCAGCGAGTGAGGCATTATATTGAATGCCTTAGTCTGGTCCAGGTAGGTCACATACACCATTTCCTGTCTCATCCATTGCCTTGGTGACTTTCCACATACACAGTGCCTACTCACAGGGCTGTGCCTATCACAGCCATGAACCACATGATCTTGAAAATCAAAATTCCAAAACTATAATATAGAAAGGCCAAAATGCTGAAGGTCACAATGTCTAAAAATCTTGAATACTGAATCCCCCTACCAGTCTAAATCCAGGAACCAGTTCTAACATTGATCCTCTAGGTGTGCAGTCTCAGGAATGAGTGCTAAAATGAGTCCTACAGGAGTATGGACCAAGGAACAAGTGTTAACATGTGACCTGCACAGGAACAAGTCCATGAAATTAATATTTTGATCTTTTGCATCATGGTCTTGGGACTTTTGTTTTCAAGACTGTGCAGTTCAAGATTGTGATAGCAAATCATATGCACACATGCACACATGTACGTGTGTATGTAGATATATATATATATATATATATATATATATATATATATAGTTATTTCTTGATTTTGCAATTTTTTTTTTTGTCCTCTAGTTACTCTTTTACTGTAATAAACTGTTCCACGTATTCCAGGAGCATTGTTCTTGTGTTATAATTCATTTCATATATAGTATACTATTACCTTTGTAGTATACTTCTTGTTTTTCGTAGTTTCAGGTTCTGTTATAATAAAGACCACCACATATCACTGACTATTTGTATTTATGTTTGTGTCTTATTTTTTTCCTCATTTTTCCATTGCTTTTTTTTTATAATGCTGCTTTTTGTGTTGTTTTTCTCCATTTATGTTTTACTTTCTGCAGGAACAGCTTTGGTATAGGCAAAGGCAAGGGAATGCTAGGTGCCCATGCTATGTGCTTTGCAGTTCCCAGGGCTGTCTCTGTGAATACAACCTGAAGAGCTTCTGCTGACCTCTATTGCTGCTGCACCAGTGGGGAGTTAGGTTCCTCAAAGTAGAATGGCATGGATGGGCCCTCTTGGGTCAATCGTCACAAGGTTCAGCAGGTATTGAGGACAAGGGTGGACTGGTGGCTTAATGCTTACAGTGGTACAGTGGAACTCCTCCTCCTCATGTGGCTGGTAAAGTCACTTAACCGACTGCCCCTAGCCATTAGTCAACTAGCTTGGCAGACATTTCTTATCTTATCATTTTCCAATCACTGTTTTCCCCTTCCTTGTATGTCATTCTCCATCCTCTGTTTTTAGTTCACTTCTCCTCATCCCCACTTGTCCACCATCTGTAAGTCAGCTTCTCTTCATTGTTGGCCTCCTTATGTGTCACTAACTGCCCCTGTCAATCTGCATTCTATGCTTTTCTGAATGCTTCTTCCTACCCTACCCTACATTATACTACAGTCTCTTGCAATCCTTCTTCAGGTCAAAAAAATGGGCATCTAACACACACAAGAGAAACATACCCGTCTCACTCCCACCCGCACCCAGTCTTCCCTTACCATTGTCATACTATGTGTTGCTCTTCTTGATCTTCCCCCTGTCCGACCCTCATATCCCCCAATTTCCATCCCACTTATGTAATAATGTAACTGAGCACTTTGCTGTAGAGCCCTTGTATGGGGTCCCTTCTGTGCCTGTGTTGTAGCCATGGGGCATCTTGATATGCATGTGAACATACATAGCCTCAAGCAAGCTACCTACATTCTGATATCCTGCAGTTCATATGATCACTTATAGTGGTCAACTTATTTGTGCAGTGACTACCATTTTTGTGACTGCAGTGACTCCTTATGTAATGCAGTCCATGTCCTGACCACACTATGTCAGCACTTTTTCATATCCAATCCTGGTCAGATCAAACACCGCTGTTTTCAATATTAAGAGCAGTGTGGCTGTCTTATGATTTTTTTCTGAATACACCCAAGAACAAATTTATATTTTCCAGACATAATAGATTAGGAATGAATTGCATGGATTTGTTTTACTTAATGAAAATATTGCATTACATGGTGTTTATACCAGCTTATCATTTATGGAATTAAAAGTACATCTCTGCTACTTCTAACCTATACTTAAACCAAAACATTTCTTCCATCTCCTTTCCTCCCCTTCATGATTGCAAATGCTTTTATGCCCCACTCTGTCTCAACACTGTAACCAATTTAAAATAAAATATGTGTATTGAAATACAGACACACACTGACCTTAAATAACAGTGTATATATACAAATATTGTGATGAAGCCTTAAACACCAGTGGACTTTTTCCAAGTTCTTACTGGAGAAATTAACATTAAAATCCCAGATGCCAGCATATGTTTCAATTGTTCTGTTCATATTGTTTACATTTATGATGTTTTAATTAAAGTATTTTATGTCTGCATTGTATTTAATAGGTGAGTCTTTGTAAACTGATATCAGGGAGGTGCAATATGGTATGATATTATCTGACTGGCAAACTAGTTCTATTAAATAGAGTTCTGACTTGACTTTCTCACTTGAGAATACTAATGTTTTTGAAAAACATAATGTTCTCTGGCTCAGGCTACAACAGCATTCCTATAATCTGTCATCAGTTTCAGTGTATTAGATAGGAAAAGTACAATATTCTTGTCTTTCTACAGTAATTAAGTCATTTATGGCATAAAGTAAAACGTTATAATTAAAAGCAAACCATTTTGTCACACATATGAAAAGTTCTGAATATCAGTAAAATGTGAGAACTGTTTACTTGGAAAATTCACACATTTAAATATATGATATAGGACTTCTTTTGAAGCAGTTTTACAAAGGTTAGCTAAAGTTACCTTACACTGGAAATGTATATCCATTTGGCCATCTCCTATTTAGAAGTTGTTGTGGTATGTCATATCACTAACAATGTTTCAGAAGTAAAATGAAAAATTTCCTAAAGTACATGTTGTAGAAAAAGGAAGAACAGACTTTCAGTGAATGAGCTTACCTACCATTTTTGAATTTCAGCTGATAAGTTATCCTGACATGAAGACACATAACTTTTATTTATTTTTATGTATTGCCATTTTGGCATACATCCTCATCTGAAAACATTGAGTCTTATTATCTAGGTGGATCCATTCATTCCCTTTTAGACCCTGTATGAAAGATGACAGAGAGACAGAGGTGTCAGCAAAGGAACATGGAACTTGGCCATTGTCTTGTGAGTTTAAAAATTCCTGGATGCTCTAAAAGTTCTCCTCCTGCTTTCTGTCAAATTTAGTGTACTGCTTGCTATGCTGAGCCCCAGTGAGAGTGCATGTTTTTGCACACACACACACACACACACACACACACACACACACACACACACGCACACACGCACACACGCACACACGCACACACACACACACACACACACACACACACACACAAATGAACACACACCACTGCTGGGATGCTTGCACCTTTTAACTGAGCTCAGTCTTCCAAGTTGCTTTGTGTCAGTTGTGCACTTCTTTTCCTATCCTATAAGGATATTTTTACAGCAGACAAAAGCACCACTGTCCCTGCACAACTAACTCAGGATATTTATGAAAGCTGAGGTAACGGGGAGTAGTCAGAGGTCCATCTCTCTGTATCACAGAGCCAGCCATAATTCTTCACAATTTGGAACTTGAGCAAGACAATTCTTTGTTATAAATTCTCTTTTTATTAATAATGCTTCATTTCTATTTTGTAGAAGAGGCACCTGTTGTTTATGCATTAATACCTGAAGCATTTATAGCACATATCATTTACATTGTAGATTATTAAAGTGCCTTTTCTTCTGTCTGTATGAATATCTAGTCACACCTTAGTGTAGTTTGATATCAGTAAATACATTTTATTGCCCCATTTCTCTGCCCTTCTTACAAGCTTTGCATCAGAGTCATATAGATAGCCAGGAGTCATGGTCAAGTTTTACTGTCTTGATACGAAACTAAAAAAAAGCTGTGTTTTTCTCATAGGAAATTATATGTATTCATTAGAGTTGCTCATTCTACTTTTCATGACAGTGGGATACCCAGATTCTTAGAGTTAATTTTCATCTTTGAGGACTTCCTGTTTTGGGCTGAAAAAGACTGCTGTTAAATTTCAAGTTTCTTTCACAATATGTTTTAAATAAAAATAATAAAATATCTGCAATGTTTTGATATTTTTAAGACAGCAATAAAGTGCTCAAAATGTCTGTAGTTGCTCTTTTCAATATGCATTTTCACAGTTAAATTAAATGTTTGTATAGTAATGGAGCTTGCTTAAATGCAAACAGTTTCATGCATACATGAATTTTTATCAAAGGTTGAAACATGAATTAGATACAGTCTAAAATAGCAACCAGTCAAGTTTTAACTTCATTATGGGGACTAGGCTTTGCCCTGCATGCACAGCCTGCATTGTGGTTGTGCCTTTATATTTCATAGATTCATATTTTAATTTCAAGGATGCCATTCTTGTGATGTAAGGGCATGATAATATACTGCAGACCTATATGCCTTCACTGCAAGCATCCTCAACCAGCAAACTGTACCATTAATGGCTCAGCAGCAAAGAATTTGTTGGTAGCTTTACCAAGAATAGTCACACTATCCATTTGAAGAGAATTCCAACAGTTTTTAATACATTTATTTTTCTGTTACCTGATTTACTGTTGACTTTCATTGAATTAATAGACAACAATATACAAAAAAATTAAATCAAACTATATAAACTAAATAAATCAATTAAATCAAAGGGGTGGGAGGTTGGCATAATGGGGGGTGGGAGGTTGGCATAATGGTTAATGTGTTTACCTGACAGACACAAAGTGCAGGGTTTGATTCTCACATGGAATAATTGGCTAGGCTTAAAATGGCCCACAAGGGCACTTAGCCTAGTACTAATCTATGAACTTATGAACCAAACACTTTATGTACTAAACTAGCAAGGCAAAGATGAAACACTTTCTCTTCTATGGAAGAAACATTTGTTTAACTTAACTTTGTGTGTTTAATTAAAAAAGTCAGAATATGTTACTCCTATAACAACTTAGAGATGGCACAGACTTATAAAGATGGACAATTTATCACATAAATCTCACCACTGTAAATTTTTAAAAGAATTACAGTGCTTAGAACTACTCCACTACTTGCCATAGTCCCAATTAGTCATTGCTCACAAGCTTATTTACACACCAGAAAAATACCCTGCACTACTCAATGCTAGAAGTCTAAACCTCAAAATGCACTCTCTCGAGGCACTCCTAAAAATGGAGAACATCAATATCTGTGCAGTAACTGAGACCTGGTTCAAGGCTCCAGAGAGCACCCCTGCAATACCAGGCTACAACTCTTACCACACTTTTCGGCCACCAAAGCAGGACCGAAACACTAAAGGTGGAGGAGTGTCAATATTCACCAAGGATATTCACACCACCAGGCTAGTTGCCCAACACAATGCGTCTGAAATTCTCCAGGTGCAACTAACACTAGGTAAGACTGCAATCCAAATTGTAGCTTGCTACAGAACCCCCACCATACCCCAAGATTCTCACTACACCTTTCTAAACATTCTGGAAAATATTAAGATAGAACCAAACACCCTAATACTGGGTGATTTTAACTACCCTGCCATTAACTGGGAAAGCTACTCATGTACCAACACCTTTGCCCAACGGTTCTTGGAATTCATAAATTCCAACGCCCTGGATCAACTAATCCATAGTCCCACCAGGGGCTCCAATATCCTAGACCTGGTCATTACCAACATGGGAAATTGATGCTCCACACCTATGGTCACCCCCTCGTTAGTCACGTCTGACCATAAGCTAATCACCCTTAACATCCACATCCCACCCTCACCCCCCAGTAAGGAAACCTCCATAAAAAACTTCTCCAAAGCCAACTTCATGCTACTCAAGTCAGAAGTGACAAATGTCATGACACCCATGCAGACGGGAGCTGAAAGTTCAACTGCAGAATCCTACACTAAGGCACTGTACGAGCACATCCACTCATGCATAAATCATGCCATCCCAAATAGAACCAAGATGCTCTCATCCAAAAAAAAGAAGCCAATCTGGTGGTCCCCTGCCATAAACAAACTTTACAACAAAAGGAAGAAACTGTTGCAGAAAAGAGGAAAATCACAGGATGCAAAAAACTTCCCTTACAAGCCTTAGTAAGAAGCTGAGATCCCTCATAAAATCCTCCAAAGCTAGTTACGAAAATAAAATTGCCAAAGATTCCAAAGACAACCACAAGGCATTCTATAACTATGTCAAGAATCTAAATGGCAATGCTCAGATCTGCTCTGAGCTAAAACAGAATGGCATTAAATATACTGATCCCAAGGATATTGCCAATATCCTGGCAGATCGATTCAGTGCCAACTTCACCCCCCTCTCACCCCCTAAATGGCCGATCTCAATACTGGAAGATTGCCAAATTCCAGTAATAACAGCCACACAGGTAAAAAATGCACTCTCCAAAGCGAAGAATACAGCATCCATGGGACCAGATGACATCCCGGGCTGTGTACTACATGAACTACAATATGAACTGGCACCTCACCTAAGTGTCATGTTTAATCATAGCCTCACCTCAGGTTTTGTGCCCACTGAGTGGCGCACAGCTACAGTTATCCCACTCCACAAGGGGGGATCCACCTTGGATCCCGGAAACTACCATCCCATCAGTCTGACAAGTCTTATCTGCAAGGCCATGGACCGTATTATCATGGAACTTATAAACAAAGACATTGGCAACCTTCAAACATTGGACCCCACCCAGTTTGGGTTCGTGAAGGGCCGATCTTGTCTCCTGAACTTGATTGACTTCTTTGAATCAGTCCAGAGCCATGGACAAGGGTAAGGTGGTCCACACAGCCTATCTAGACCTTGTCAAGGCCTTTGACACCATCCCCCACTCTGGAATCATAGATAAACTTACTAAGCTGGGCATTAATCCCTACATCACCCAATGGGTTGCTAACTGGCTTACTGATAGAACCCACACTGTAAAAGTAGCCGACTCCAAATCCAGCTCCAGACAAGTGACAAGTGGAGTACCTCAGGGTTCAGTCCTGGGACCGCTCTTGTTTGGCATCTACATCTCTGAAGTACAGGCCAACACTAAGGGACTCTGGATAACAATGTTTGCAGATGACTGCAAACTGGGAACCATTATTGAATCCCCAAATGATGTGGATACTCTACAAAAGGGCCTTACAGAAACAGATGTTTGGTGCCAGAGCCATGGACTCAAGCTCAATGCCAAGAAATGTATCATTATCCCCTTTGGGAAAAAACATGTATACATGAATTACCATATAGGTGGCAGTACACTAAACACCGAAAGTGTGATAAGAGACTTAGGGACACAGGTGGACAGCGGTCTCACCTTCGATAACCACATCGCCACAAGAGTCAGGAAATCCTTCTATGTGGCACACCTCATCACCAAGGGCTTTTCATCCAGAAAAAAGGAGGTCATTGTCCCACTGTACTCATCCCTTATTAGACCCATTATAGAATACAATGCCCCGTTTGGTATGTACCTCTCAAGACATCTGCAACAACTGGAAAAGCCATAGAAATACCTCACTAAAAGAATCACAGGCCTAAAGCAGACGCCCTATGCTGACCGCCTTAAAAAACTCCAGCTATACTCTGTCGCATATCATCTACTCAGAGGCGATCTTTGCTTAACATACAAGGCCATGTCAAACCCAGAGCTGTTGGACATGCTACACTTAAAGAAATCCCAATCCCTCAGAGCCACACAATCCAGGGAGCTAAACCTTGTCATCACAATAAACAAAACATGCTGGAGGGATAGGTTCCTGACCCAGAGACTCCCCAGACTCTGGAATAGATTGCCCATACATGTCAAGCAGAGTGCCTCTTTGGTCCTCTTCAAAAGGAACCTTGACGATTGGATGGGAGAAAGGAAATTCATCCCGGGGATCACGTCAGTCGTCCTGCTAGACAGGGGTCCAGGGAAGTAAATAGTGTGGGAAGAAATAGCCAGGGAATTGTTTTGGCTAGGCTTGTATAGGCCCTAGGGCCGATAGCCTAGTACCAACCTATGAACCTATGAACCTATGAACTACTGCTGTACCAAAGAACTAAGATCCAGTAAAAAACAAAAATCCTTTCTACTTTCAAACAAATCAAATAATTATTCTGATGACTCTCTATATTTTAACTATGCCTCAAACCTCTGAAAGTCTACCCCCTCAAAATCAGACAAATAAAGAAACTGTCTATTTTCAAATCTCAAAGAAAGCCTGTCCAGAAGAGGATATCCCCATCCTTATCATCAATACTCTGCCTTTACTGTTTAACTCTTTCTTCCTACTTCTTCTCCTGTTTATTCTGATAGTCATTTCACCTTCTGCTCTATTCTTCTAGGCATCCTCCTAGTGATTATTGCAAACTTTTTTTCCATTGCACTAATCCCTTAAGTTATCATGTGATAGATGGATGTATTCTTGCTCAGATGCATTACTCCTGAAAAGTTTCTAGCACCTATTCACTTTTCTGTACATATGTACCTACATTGCTTCCACTAGACATGTAACTATACTTTACTATTATGCTATATATAAATTGTACTACTGTGTCTTTGTCTTTGATATATGAAAAATTGTATTGCTGTGTCAGGATTTTATATTATATGTAACTGTATGCCAACTTTTGAAACTTTTCTCCACGGCCCACAAATGAAAATGGGTCACTGCCCAGTCAGACTTTCTCAGTAAACAAATAAAAATAAATAAATAAATAAATAAACAGACAAATAAATAAATAAATTATCAGCTCAGTTCAAATAGTTCAAACTAACAGTTGAATGAGGGGAGGGTATAAAATAAAATAGCTATTTCAGTTAATCTTTTTTAGTATGGGACACTGGAATATTTCTCATCATATGAAAAAAAGTATTGTAAAAAGTCATGAACAAAAATGGGCAAATAATATTGATTCAACAAGCACAGTTACATTCAAACAATATTAACAGACTGTAAACAAGACAAATTCAAATAACTGAAGAAGAATCAAATAATTATGGAAAGAAAATTAGCATATATATCTATATATATAAAATATATATATATATATATATATATATTATATATATATATATATATATATATATATATATATATATATATATATATATATATATATATATATAAAACCTTTTTAAGAAAGTGTCAGATGTATCAATAATGACATGATTAATATGAGAAAGAAGCTGATTAACTTATTAGATAAAATAAAACTTGTGAAATTCAGAATATGGAATATTTATGTTCCTAGCAAGAAAACTTGAGAATTTTTCTAAGAATTATTTGAAACTTGGAAACACCATTACAAAGAAGGGGTTATATTTAAATAATAGCTTATCATTTAAGTTTAACATAAGAGACAGGATAGAAAGTTTATAAAAGAGAGCTTTAAAAGAAATGAAGTGCATGTTACATTAACTAAGAATATTCTGACCCAAACAACCACATTAGGTAAGAGCTTAGTTACAAAAAACATAAAAAAATAGTACCATGACACACAAATGATGAAAAAATAAAAAAAAACATGGTTGCTGGAAAGAGTCAAATGATTTTTATAAAAATAAGCACTTTCATTCCACATTAACTACAGAAATTCATTAGATAAAACTCTAATCAAATAAAAAACTGCTTATATAGTCAATCAAATACAACCATCTAATGTCAACCAGCAAATTGGATGTAATGTACAATTAAAACCTTTTTAAAAAAAAATCCAATACATATGTCTCAAGTTCATTATAAATTCATATAAACAACGTCAATAAAAAGAAAAAAATGCATTTTACTTACATATTATCCATTTTGATCAATGATAAACTGTTGGTAGAGATATTATTATTAATTGTTTCTTGCAGTTAATAGTAATTTCCAATATAATTCTCTTAATTCCACTTACGTTTCCCAGTTCCCTCCCCTATCAAAAGGAAGAACCTTCTCTAATATGAATATGTATATATTTTTTTTAATTCTGACATTGAAAATAATTCTTACTCAAAGCACAGCAATTGTCTCCCCTAGAGATTGCATAAACATGTTGATATATTTTTTTTTTTTTTTGAGAGCATTTTCAGTTTTGCAGATATAAAATTCCAAGCAGGTCAAATGTCAGGGAAGATATACTACCCCCTTTGTGTTACAGCTGAACTTACCATTTGGTGCATTACCCTTAGGGTAGTTAAAAATTGTAAAATGTATTCCCTCAAAAATAAATCTACATTGATTGCAACTACCACATTGTACCATCCCTTTACTGTCCACCTGCTTATCTTGTCCTTTTTCAAACAACCTTTTTAAATCACATGCATTTTTGTGAGCTAAACAGGGTCCTTCCCCAAAAAAGGACTGAAGGCCCCTGAGGATCAGTAACATTTCTCCAGTTTTTTTTTTCCAAAATGTATCTAACATCCCTGGTTTCACCACAGTAATCACAAACTAAGGCTGTACAATAGTTTTTCTCCTTTGAATCATTATTAATTTTGATGTTATTAATAAGACCCAAACTCAAAACTGATTGGAAATAAAAAGATCTTCCATAAATTATTTCTTTCATAACTTCCTATATCAATTCAGAGGTGTGAATTCTTGCACTAAACACCTTAACAACAATAGTTATTTCCTCTAAAAGCACTTTATCATCTAATATTAACTATTCAGTCTAATCATTTGTTCCGTCAGGACATTTCTTTTCTGCCATGGTGGATGACAATTATTATAATGTAACATAACATTAGAAAATGTTTCCTTTCTATGGGTAGTAGATGGAAATCTTTTATCATCTCTTTTTCTTATAAATCTTAACATCCAAAACGCACATTTGATCTGCATTAAACTCTCTCTTAAATGACAGAAAAATACTTGATTAATTTATATATATTGCAAAAAATCAATCAGTATAGAATTGTCTCCTGATCATAAAATAAATATGTCATCAACAAAAGGCAGGTATAGTTTAAGATAGTTTGAAAATTAGGAAGAAAAAACATGCATCTTCTGTCAACACCAGAGCACAGTATTAGCAAACACAGGCTCCCATTGCTACTCCTTTCATTTGTTTAAAAAATCATGTTCAAAAAATGTGAAGTCATTTGACAAAACAACCTCCATAGTTACCAACAACATATTCATGGACTCCTATCTGAAATCAGTTCCCTGTAATAAAGCTTCATTGAACCATTTAAGACAAATGTCACGTGCAATGACAAAAAAAAAGATTTTTAACATCAACTACTAAAATTTCAAGGTATCATCATATTCAGCATGGTGTAGATCTTTCAAAAAATGCCATGTGTCTTTTAACGCATATGTTTTGTTATGAACAAAATTCATTTGAACAACCATCCACATATTCAGCAACTGGTTCCATTTTATATCCACCATCTGCAGCAACAGACCATAATGGAGGGTTTAAAATAGACTTGTGAACCTTTGAAATACGAAATATACTATGGATACTTTCAGATATTAAAACAAGGTTTCAACAATCCCTCCATTAAAAAGCCGGTCTTCCAAACATAAATCTAGTTTGTGGTAATCAGTATGAATTTTGTTCCTAGTAATTTCCACAAAACAATTTGCTGTTGTTTAACTAATCAAACATTTATAGAACAGTTGCTGGTTAAATCATTCATCAGTTTTCTCTCATTGTGTATAAAGTTATTTTTTTTCTCTCTTTGAACTTAAAAGCTAGTACCCTTAGGTCCCCTCCAAAAGTTTTTTTTCAAACGTGGCCAATAACGGATCCCAAGGAGGATTAAACATAGTATACCTGCTTAATTTTCTATCAAAAATATTAGCCATTTCAGAATATGTAAAATGAAGACCTAAGTTAAGTTTATGTACATACACTTTCAACTCCATCAAATGTCCGACTAAATTAAATCTAGTTGAAGGGACAAACTATAAAGTTTTACAAAAAAAGAATGGGGATGTATCTAGATAACTGTAATTGAATAGTTTAAACCTGTTAAAGTTATAAACAGTACCTTGATTTGCAGGGTCTGTTGTTAATTCCACATCTGACCCCTGACCTTTTGTCTCTTGCTGGAAAGGTACATTTTCAGCAAATTGTCATTGTTCCAGTGCTGATATCCTGTTTCATCCTGATTCATATTGTTAAGGAAAAACTCACCACCAAATGTTGGATATTCAATTAACAGCTGTTATTACCTTGGGAGGCTCCCATGTCACAATAAGCTATTTCAATTCAAATACTGCTCTACCACTATGTTTTCCCACAAAAGGGGCCTTAACACAGCTTAGCCTTTTCAAAACTGGCCAATCATGAAAAAGTGTTGGAAATCGGCCCTACATAAACCCAAGAGGTGGGAATACATCTCATAACTGGTTGTAGCTTCACTTGCAGGCACTATGTCAGGAAGGGGAGAGGGTGTGCACTTTCGGGCGCAGCGCTGGTGCATCCAGGAGTCTAGTCATGGTGGGACTCCTTGTCAAAGACCATGAGCAGAGACTGCTGCAGGGCCGATACCAGGGCTCCCAATATAAGGCAGATGCCTGGGACCATCTCGCCCTTGACCTCACCAATGCCACTGGCATACCCCGAACTGGTGAGCAGGTCAGGCATCACTATGCCGACCTGACACAGCTAGAACAGCAGGGGATGTCCCGGCTGTGTGTAAGTATCACCCCACTATGTGTGTGATAATTGCCAGTGCATATATATCATGGATAGGTATGGCTAACTATCCCTCTTATGTCCTCCACAGCTGCAATCGAGCAGGCCATAAACCAGGAGGCCCATGGCAGTCGCCTGGAGAGGTTGCGACATGAGACAAGTCAGTAATACTCTTGCATGTAGTGTCACAGGAAATACATCTAAAAGTATTAGTAAATTAATTGCCTGTATAAAACCTGTATTGTTTAAGGCAAGTACTGCATACACCAGAGAATATGGAAGAAAGAGACTCATATAGTATGTATGTAAATAAAAGAGTAATAGCCTGACAATAAAGGTCCAACTGCTGGACTGCATGTGTATAATCTGGTATCATATGGTAATGTAGATTTGCATTCATGTAATAGTACCATTGTATTAAGCACTGTTACCCATACCGTGCACCATAAATAGAATGTGTAGGAATGCCTGTATATGACTGGTGTAATCCGCAGAGGCCATTTAGTACAACTGAGAGACAACAACACCCGAATAGCACATGCAACTGAGATGTGAACTGTTGCTTTTTTAGCACACACAGCCATGGTTTGAATCCTGCCAGTGGTAGTAGTCTGCATACAGAATCATACCCCACAACTGTACAGATATGTCCAGAATGTCCAGTAAAGTGGCCCATATCTGTTGCCTGTCAACCTGTCCCCCTGGGAAATCAGTGGGATGATCCCAGACGTATAGGCAGCAAACAGGAAATACAACTGATTGACACACATCTATGAGAACAAAGCTGGCACACTAGCAACTCCCCAAAACCTTATGAGGCTACGAAGCCACGTATGTCCCATTTACACCCCCATCTTGTCAAGCTGTGGTCAGAGTGTGTACAGTAACAGAATGAGATGTATGTGCATAATAGTAATGTGGAATCTGGTACTGTGTGTGGCAACATTCAGGTAGTGCTAACAAACATTTCTCCCACAGGTCTGCCAGATACCAACACTGTGCCCAGAAATACAAGAATGATACCCTATACTGGTACTGTTTACATTGGTATTGTATGGCATTGTGACTGATACAGTTGCTCTGAATAATGAGGTATTACTCACCACTGTCACCCACACTGTCCTACAAAATATAACTGTCTAGGAAATCTGTACAAGAGTGTTGTAATACAAGGTCGGAATGCAAAAGCACAGGAGAATTATAAGACAGAAAGCAAATAGGAGATATACAACAATATCTATATAGCACACACAATTCTGATGGGCAGTGTTTAAGTTGTAGCAGACAAAGCCATGGTCTGAATCCTGGGACTGGAAGTAGGCTGCATACAGAAACATACCCAAAACTGTACAGATAAGACCAGAATGTCCAGTATATTGGCACATATCTGCTGCCTGTCCCCCTGGTAGGTCTGTGGGATGATCTCAGATGTTTAGCCAGCAAACAGGGAATACAAGTGATTGTCAAACATCTGTGAGAACAAACCTGTCACTGTAGCAACTCCTGAAACTGTTAGGAGAGTAACAGGCCAAGTATGTCCTATCTACAACCCATGTTGTCAAGCTGTGACCAGAGTATGTGCAGTAACAGAGTGAGATGTATGTGCATAATACTAATGTGTAATCTGGAACTTTGTGTGGCAACTTTCAGGTAGTGCTAACAAACATTGCTCCCACAGGTACATCGGATACAAACACTGCTGAGAAATAAAAAACATTATACCCTGTACTGGTACTGTTTACTCTGGTATTGTAGAGAATTGTTAGTGTTGCAGTTTCTCTGAATAATAAAATATCACTGATCACAGTCACCAACACTGTGCTACATAATATAACTGTGTAGAAAAGCATGTATATGTGTGTGTCAAGGTTGAAAAGGCAATAGTCTAGATATGTCCGGGCACACCTGCATGTGGTCAACACATAGCCAGAGTCTGTGCAGAAAGAGTTGGATAGCTATGTGCACAACATCAACCCAGAATCTTGTAGT
The DNA here is from genome assembly GCF_019279795.1 of Protopterus annectens. Taxonomy (NCBI): domain Eukaryota; kingdom Metazoa; phylum Chordata; order Ceratodontiformes; family Protopteridae; genus Protopterus; species Protopterus annectens. The sequence goes on along the minus strand of NC_056726.1, from coordinate 1,638,594,105 downwards.
ATGTGTAGAAACAGTTAGTTAGTGTTAAACATTCCCTGCACAGGAATACCAGGTAAGAGGTGTATACTGCAGGTAAAACCAGTTCAGGTGTAACGATGACGATAAGTGTATCACTGTCCAAAGTAAGGCTATAGGGTAGTGTAGTAAGACTTGTAAGGTACAGATAACAACACTGACTAGGAAATGTATGCGGACTACAAGAATATACTAGTTGTTATTTGACATCTCCCCCCCCCCCACCATATCTCCAACAATAAACAAGATACCCACCCCAACCAGTATGTAATGACTCCAATGTTATGATAATGTCCTATTGTTTGATAAATATTTTAATTGTTCCCATGCATGTGCTATATTGAATTATTCCAACATTGGTGGCATGGTGCCATCCATGTACCTGCATGCTGTTCTTATTACCACTCTGGTCCCATATATGCATGTGTTCTGTTTGCTATGCAAATGTTCCATATCTGGTGTCCGGGTTAATGGGAATATCTATGCATGCTGTTATACCTAACCCTGGAATGTGTTGACTATTACTAACCCACATATGATGATAAACTCTAAACACTATAGCATGTTTGGGAAGGCTGGTCCCAGCGGACCCACCTGTCCCACCTCAGCTGGCCGTGGCACCGGGCACCGGCATGTCTGGGGCCCAACCCAGGACCTCCCTGTCTGTTGGTCCTGCACCACCTTTGATTGGAACTGTCTCACGGGATGGAGCTCACCCCCCCGAGAGTGGTAGTGGAGAGGAACCTGTCACCTATCGCCAGGTCTGGGTCGTGGTGCGTAGCGAGCTCAACCAGCAATTTGGTGATCTGCTACGCCAGCTCGAGGCCACATGTTGTGACTAGAGGGTCAGCCTGGCTCTGCAACACAGCTCCTAGCACAGCCACTTTCGGGGCTGTGAAGATGCAGTGGTGACTTCCCATGGGTGGGAACCTCACTGTTTCCACGAGAGGGCTCATGGGCTTCTGATTTCTCAAAGCCCCTCCCCATCAAGGTGTTTAGCCCCTACATGTGTCACATACAGCCCCTGTATGCATCTTGTTTGTCTTGTCTGTTAACCTACCCAACCTACCTCCACAAACATAACGACTATCCCACCCTAACATTCCACTCTCACCTGAAAAAAAAAAAAAGAAAAGGCAATCTGTTCCCAAAAAAAAATCTTGCCCCATACATAGCTGTCCATTTTGCACATGTGTCCATTGGACATATGTAATCTGGTCTAATTTGGCATCACAACTTATTATTGTTGTTCTCACCCCCTCCCAGGGGTTTGAGTGTCCAAATCTACCTCCAAATGCAGTGTATTTTCACAGCTGTTGCTGTAGAAGAAATGGGCAGCTATGGACCTTCCCCACTCCATTCCTGCACATCCCTAGCTAATTTCCCTACTGTCTTTCCCTCTTTGTGCCCCTTTTTCACCACTTTCCTACCAACCCTTTTTTCTTTTCTTTTAAAGAAATTAGCACGGGGGTAAGTAGAAGTAAGCACTTTTAATCAGCTGTAAGTGGGTTTAAGCCTGTCTACGCAGGGGTAAGCAATGCCTACACTGATTAAGCAATTTAGAAGCTAAATGAGTATAAGAAACTGTACCCAGAAGTTAGCAGTGCTTACCTCTGCACAAACCCGCTCAAACCCGCTTACCACTGCTCAAAAGTGCCTTAATCACTCTGTATCCAATGGCCCTTGTTCTGCCCAGCAACAAAATAAACAGCCTCTGCAAGGCTCAAATCCAGAACCCTGCACACCATAGCCAAATTGATTTACTACAAAGCCATGTCAGATATACATAACTCTGATGTTTTCACAAACATATCATCCAGCCCAGTCATTCAACAGTACAGGGAATGTATTCCAACATATAGATGTATGTGCATGTGTGTGTGTGTGTGTGTGTGTGTGTGTGTGTGTGTGTGTGTGTGTGTGTGTGTGTGTGTGTGTGTGTGTATTAATATCTAAACAGATACAACATATCTATATATGTAGATATAGATATATAAATTAATGTTGTTGTATTTCAGCTTTTCCTGGTTAGGGGTCGCCACAGCGGAACTCCTGTCCGCTAATGACTGGCAGAAGATTTTCACGAACGCCAAGGTGCCAGTTTGACGTTCAACCTTCAGTGAAGGCACGCCCATTTATGCTTTTCTTTTGAATGCCCACTCAATCGCAGGGAGGACATGCAGACTACACACAGAAGGCACTCCTCGCACTCCAGCCAGGAATCGAACGGGAGAACCTCTTGCTGTGAAGCAACAACGCTACCGCTGCACCACCAAGGCTATACAGATATATACATTTATTTTTTTATTTCTTATTTTGCATTTGTTGACCGGGATAGTCCGACTGGATGCATGTCCATTTTCAGTGGAGGCCCGGGGAGAAAAGCTCCAAGGGTAAGCAGATACAGCATTACATAATATCAGCATTACATATTACAAACAGACTATTTACAGAGATTACATAAGTAAGCAAGTTAAACAAGTTCCACAGGTTACAGTTAATCCTGAGCACAAATCAGGATTAAATTAAATTACACAGTAAACTGGTTAACAAATTTTTACACATTCTAGAGAGAGTTAGCCAGGCTTGATACATTGACATAGCCAGTTAAGTGACAAATGTTGTTTGAGTCTAGTTTTAAATTGACCTAAGGTGGAAAGTAAGGTAATATCAGCTGGCAGAGAGTTCCAGGATCTACTTACAGAGTTTGCAAAGAGAGAATCACAGGCTGTGTTATTAATTTTGCTAGCCTGAATTAGTAGTTTGTTAGACGATCAAAGCGGTCTAGGATTGTTATAGGGGGTGATAATATTTTTAAGTGCAGGAGTATTGTCCGGATTATAGAGGATTTTATAGGCCATAATCAGTTAGTTATACTGGATTAGGCTGGGTAGTTCAAGCCACCCAAGCTGATATATATATATATATATATATATATATATATATATATATATATATATATATATATATATATATATATATATATATATATGGGTCTACTTCAGACCATTTGATCAACATTCATTTGGTCGACAGCTCATTTGGTCGACAACCAGTATTCAAGGCAGTTAACAGGGATTTGCCCCCCCTCCTCAATGCTGGGCGACCCTGGAGTTGATATATATAGTTAGGGGGGTGTGGGGGCACAGCCCCCCACATTCGGGTTGTGGGGCGCTAAGCCCCCCACTTATTTCCATTTAAAACATGAAAATACAACAAAAACTACACATTTTAAATGAACTATATATATCAACTCCAGGGTCGCACAACTTTGGGGAGGGCGGCAAATCCCAGGATTTTGCCTTGAATACTGGTTGTTGACCAAATGAATGTCGATCAAATGGTCTGTCAATCTTATGAAGTAGACCCATATATATATATGTGTGTGTGAATATATAGATATAAACATATCTGCATACAAATGCATACATCTATAGATATATATGTCTACATCTGTATGTCTAAATATATACAGCAAGTTATATATATATGTAAGCAGATATATATATATATATATATATATATATATATATATATATATATATATATATATATATATATATATATATATATATATATAGGTATATATGGACATATATCTGTAGATAACAATGGGAACATAACAAAAACATATATGTCCACATGCACCGTTAATTGGGTTGAGAGGCTCCAAACAACATATGTCTTGTACGAATAGGTATACCCCCCCACAGCCAAACACGTCCACCCTGCAATACACTACCAACTGTTGCAGATCCCATAACCAGGACCTGACATGACATGGGCACAAGATGTTAACAGTACTCCATCCCACCTGTATGATGTCAAGCTGGTTTCAGTAACATATCATGAAGTACAGTCTGGCTGCCATAGTGAATGTACAATGTGGAAGCTATCAACATCCCTAGGATACATATACAAAGACACATATATGCAGATATATATATATATATATATATATATATATGTGTATATATATATATATATATATATATATATATATATATATATATATATGTAACTACACTTACACACGCAGAGATATGTATAGTAAGATACATATGTAGAAGGTGCACACAATATGGAACAGCCACTATGCCTACAGTTAACACCTTAACAACTGGACACTGTATGAGCCACACATACAAATGACAATTGTTGCCTGCAACATATACCCACAGAGAGGTCAAAGGAAATAACACGACACACAGGTTTGCATAAATGGGAAACCTTTCTTTGTGTACTATTACAGTTGTATATGTCATGTCATATAGCTGTTTAGACACTGGCATCCATGTAAACAGAGTAATGCAACTGTGAAACAGTTATACTAATACAGTAGTCTGGAAAGGTTTACAAATGTTGCTGTCCAGGCCGAGGTCTTCAAGTAGTACAATAGTAAAGACAGACTGGGCCACAGGATACCAAACAATCAACAGTAAGTAATGCAGATGTACAATTCAGCAGCCTCTATCTACACTCTGTACACAATCCCTAGGGGGTAAAGACCTCAGTTGACACAGTGGGGTGTAACTGTTTCATACAAGTTATAACTGACACCATCACGAGCACACTGACAAACAGAACGGTCTGTATGGCAGGAGGCAGTAGGCCTGCATTAACCCAATTTATTTAAGTAATTTAATTTTAGGTGACTTGTATGGTAATGTACATCCAAATACCTTAAGGCAGCATAACCCTGATATCCCCGCATGTTGTAACAGCCTAGGTTAGTTATGGTGCATCCTCCCAGACTCAATAATACAGGGCCATATACCACTGTTACATACACTGGCCTCTGGAGTGCATCAGGGCACACGTATTGTGTAGGTGAAGCCCACACATATATGGCCCCAGCCCCACCATATGTGTGGGGGATACAACAGCAGTGGACTGATGTCAGGAATGGCAGCATGACATGCTCACAGCCCACTACAGAACAACCCCTGACAGCATGTCATATGTGCAAAGCCTGGTATGTAGGTGGAGGACAGAGGCTGGAACACAGGCCCACATGTGGAAAACTGTTGTCATACACTAAGCAAGTCACTGGTGTTACAGGATAGTCTGCAACATACACTTAGTCAAGGATTTGAGGTTAGAAACATAAATGGATGTAGCCGTGTACTGATAGCACTCAACACACACACTGCTATTGAAATATCTGACACAAGACCTGTGTGGTGGACAGACAAAACATAATAGGCACACCTCTGGTCATCAAGAGGATAGGCCCACAGTTGAGAGCTATGCAGACAGACTGCATTCCACGGTAAACTAGTATGTACACACAAACCCTGTAACACCAGTACTATAGAAAGCATACCACAACTGTACTCACACTCTGTCTGTAGTTCTGGAACCTCCAATAAATATGTAGCTAGCCTCAGTGTGCAGGTTCTCCTGTAAGAGGTATTGCTACCTGCTGTCTATAACACTGATGCCCACACACAGGAAGGATGTCCATCACACAGGAAAGGTAAAGGGACCATGCCCACATGATGTAGGGATTTATAGTAGGTGGTTTCTATGACAGTGGTAATTGGAAGTACTACACAGAAAGCTGCATGCAGTTAGCAAGTGGAGGACACTGATTAATATGACTGTTGCATCACATATGTTGTTTTATCATAATCTACACATAGCAGATACATATGGTGAGATACATCTGGGAGGGTATACACAACCGTGAGGTTTACTCATGACAGGAATATGGTTGTATACATATAATAGATCTATATAGGTCTACATGTACATACACATGTATACTCATACATATGTCTGTATACACATCTGTATAGTGCTACATATATATGGCCATGTGTACATCTCTTTGTATGTACATATATGTATATATACATATATGTATATATAGCTATATATGTATGCACATCCTATGTGTACAGATATGCCTTGTTATGCTGGCATATATGTAGATATCTATAACTATATGTGCATACATATCTATTCTGATATACCTACTACTGTCAATATATATATATATATATATATATATATATATATATAGATATCCATATGTACATGTGCATATGTATCTCTATCTGTATATGTGTAGACATACATTATTCTGTATATGTATATATCTGGGTGTTTATATGTGTATCTATGTACCTATACATATCCATCCCTATATTTCGATATGTATATGTGTATATATTTATATAGATATCTGTATAATTATATATACATATATTTACCATATGTCCTGAACATGGGGTGTAGCCCTACCTCATTCCCTATAGTCCCAACTTTGTAGTTCAAGGGGATGTTAGGTATGTATACCAGGTATATTTGTAGACTATATTTCCACTGTGCAGGCTACAGGCAAACTGGCTTAACACAGGCCTACATTTCCTATGGGGAAATGCACATGTACCTCCATATATAGCAGGCTCTACAGGCATGTCACAGCGCAGAGTACGATACATCTGTATGAAAGTGCATAACCACAATCAGTGTGAACACAGCCACAGCCACATATGGTAAACTAGCATAATATTACAATATATGGGCTATCTGTTCAACACAATCCTCATATGTGCCACTCATACACTTACCCTACATACACTGGACCACTACACAGTGTGGTCCGGTGCCTGTGTGCGGTATGGGACATGTGTGTGTATGGCCCTACAAACTTATAAGCCGATAGGGTAACATATAGTGGAGCAACATGTAACATCAGATAGAATGGGACCAAGAACAATGACATCTACCATAGTCTGTACCGAGGCCAAAGTGCATATTAACAATACACACACTGTCGACATTCACCATAAGTACACAGACCTCATTACTGTACACACAACCACAGAATGTCCAGGTTATGTCATCAAATATAACCCCTACTATACATAATATGTGTAGCAGTTTGATATCTCACTGGCTTGTTATCAGATATGATGTCACTAATTATGGTGTACAGCACATATGTACCTCTTACTGCATGACATATGTACCAAGGATGACAGAGTTGTGGCTGGAGGCACATACACAGGGCCAATATTGACATGTTGCTGTGATAACCTCATACATTTACTGTTGTAACAGAGTTTGTTGCAGCATATGTCCTATGAGGGATATGAAGTCAGTAACTCTCACGGCTGTCCCCTTCTACAGACTGCAATCCTCACACTACCTTCTGCAGTTCACAGATAGGTGCTCTGTGGGTAACACATGAAATAAAAGGCACCACACACACTGCCCAGTCTACAGATGACCCTATAGATGGGGCTTTCCTCATAAACATAGCACTGACATGGCAGGTATTAAAACATGTAGGACAGCCATATCCACACACACCCTGTTAAACCAACATTACTCCAAATGCAGTATAGCAGCACGTACAGTTTGTAGTCAGGTCAGGCACATCCCCCTCCTGTGTGTTGGCCTGTTTCCACAGTATATGTTGTTAGAGGTAAATCCCCAATCCATCTGAGATGCTGATTGCCAAACAACAGATCGAGTTCCTGCTCATAGTGAATGAAAAGGCCCAACACCAACATGATGTTCCTAGATATTGGAGTGTTTTTCCATGCAATTGGCTATGGGAATGTTACCACAGCTGTTCCACATGCAAGCAGCTAGAGGAGGGCTGCAATTAATGCAGAAGCCATCAGCTGATCATGAGCATCACTTAAAATATACATGCTGCTGCCTAAGCAAAGCAGGTGTAGATTTCCACATCCACCAGAGAGGGAGTGAGAGAGGTAAAGAAAATTCAGGGAGGGGTGGGAGAGTAATACCTAAGCATGTTTGTGTCACACACCTACCAGCACAGGATATCAAACCCCTAACGACTATTTAGTGCTAACACATTTCTATGCAGTTACTGGATGCGCTGCATAGGTTACATGTTGAGGAGCCCTCAAAATGTATATGTGATGGTGAGTGACATCTGCAACAGGGAAATGGCAGCTACAAGGTAGGTGTAGTACACGTGCCTGCCCACATAAATAGGTGCAAGCATCAACACAGCCACACTCTCACATGGACACACACACATTGACACACTTGGCAGGGCCACAAATACAACTCATCACTAGTGGGATTGCTACAACACATTACTGTGCAGGTATCACATGCACCACAGGGATCATACAAAGGTTATATGGGCAAAGGGCATGTGGAGGTGTCTGACATCAGACAGCATGCTTCAGTATGTCATTGGGGGTTGTAGTGAGTGTGACTGTGATCATACCCATCATACAACACCACATACACACACACACACACACACACACACACACACACACACACACACACACACACACACACACACACACACACATACACGCACAGGGTGCCAGTGCTGACATGTATGGGTGCATTGTTTCATGGGTGTGTAGTGGTCGACTGTGCCAGATGGCTATACAAGGCTAGGTGATGGGTATACCTTGACATCAGGCCACTTGACAATGGTCTGCATTGTTGCACAGGGGTGCAGTTTCTGGATTTGCACACACAGGTGGGTATTGTATTCACCATCCAGTCACCTGGATGACTATTGCATGTGGCCAATGCTGTGCATTGCTTGCCATGTATGTGCTCCTTAGTCCATGACATGGATGGTGTCTGGGATGTGCACACCTCCCACATGTATATACAGTGACATGTGGAACTGTACCTGGGGTGTCTGGCCCATGTTGTGTACACAGATTGTTATCATCAGATGTGCCAATCCTGGCCTCATGTGGCGGGAACTGCTAATGGGCAGCAGGTTTACCCTGCACCTACATTGATAGCATGATACCAGTATTCCCTGGTGTCAGTGGCATCTGTCCATACAGGGCATGTTTTTCAGGCATGGTATGTCCTTTATGGGTCACATTTGATGGCACCACAGGTGTTGCAGGTGTCCAGTAGAGAACATGGGGAAGGTGCACTGTTGTCATGTATGTGCCTATTAGACTGATATATGGGGTGCCATGCCCACTGTAGCCCACTGCAATCACACCATGGTTACTATCAGTGAGCAATATGCAGGGTATTATCAACATACTGACTGTTGCCTAGGCAAGTGTGTGTGTGTGTGTGTGTGTGTGTGTGTGTGTGTGTGTGTGTGTGTGTGTGTGTGTGTGTGTGTGTATGAGACATGGGTTGGGAGTGTTCTCTGGGTAATACTATGGTTGTTCACGTTGTTCACCTGGCCTTGATGTCACATGTAGGGGTATGGATTTGCACCCCAGCCTCTCGGCTATTTCACATCTGTTATCATTGTATGGTGGACATTGTGATATACACTAAAGCCACCATATAAGAAATTAGCAAAACCCACTGCACATTGAGTCCAGTTGTTACACACTCACAACCACCTACACACAGGATACAAATTACAAACACAGACACACATATCTGTCATGTCTGGGATTAGAACTCCTAACTAACTACTGTAGTGTAATAAACTAGTGTTTATTACACTACAGCACTACGCAGTTATAGGACACGCCACGGAGATTACTGGAGTACTCCTTCCCCAAAGGTGTATTTCACAGTGAATGACATCAGCAGGATTGCCAAAGTAAGGCATTTGAATTGTAGTGAGTGTGACTAGCCTAAAATGCATTGCTCCCTTCACAGACATAAAAACACACACAAAACATCCACAACTGCATGTGTGGGAATAGAACCCCTACCTGGGTTCTGTATCATACTACAGCATGAAGCAGTTATAGGATGCACCACAGGGATAACTTGAGTACTTTTTCCCCAAAGGTGTATTTCACAGTGAGTAACATCAGCAAGATTTCCAAAGTAGGGCATTTGAATTGTAGTGAGTGTGACTAGCCTAAAATGCATTGCTCCCAACACAGACAGACACACAAACAGTTGCCAAGTCTGGGATTAAAACTCCTACCTAACTATTTTATCACACTACAGCAGTACACAATTATAGGATGCACCACAGAGATTACTGGGCTATAGCTCTCTGAAAGGTGTATTTCACAGTGAATGACATCAGCAGCCTTGTAAAAGTAGGGCATTTGAATTGTACTGTGTGTGACTAGCCTAAAAAGCATTGCTCTCTACACAGGCACAGACACACACACACAGTTGCCATGTCTAGGATCAGAACTTGTACCTAACTAATTTATCACACTACAGCAGTATGCAGTTATAGGGCGTGCCACGGAGATTACTGGGCTACAACTTTCCCAAAGGTGTATTTCAAGGTGGATGACATCAGCAGCCTTGCCAAAGCAGGGCATTTGAATTCTAGGCAGTGTGACTAGCCTACACAGATGGAAACACACACACACACAGTTGCTATGTCTGGGATAAGAACTCCTACTTATTTCATCACACTACAGCAGAACACAGGTATAGGACATGCCACGGAGATTACTGGACAACAACTTTCCCAAAGGTGTATTTCAAGGTGGATGACATCAGTAGCCTTGCCAAAAGTAGGGCATTTATATTGTAGGGAGTGTGCCTAGCCTAAAAAGCATTGCTCTCTACACAGACAGAGATAGACACACACACACACACACACACACACACACACACACACACACACACACAGTTGCCATGTCTGGGATTAGAACTCCTACCTAACTATTTTATCACACTACAGCAGTACACAGTTATAGGATGTGGCACAGAGATTACTGGTCTACAACTTTCCCAAAAATGTATTTCAAAGTAGATGACATCAGCAGCCTTGCCAAAGTAGGGAATTTGAATTGTAGGGAGTATGACTAGTCTAAAAAGCATTGCTCTCTACACAGACAGAGACAGACACACACACGCAAACACAGTTGCCATGTCTGTGATTAGAACTCCTCCCTAACTATTTTATCACATTACAGGAGTATGCAGTTATAGGACACGCCACAGAGATTACTGGGCTACAACTTTCCCAAAGGTGTATTTCAAAGTGGATGACCTCAGCAGCCTTGTCATAGTAGGGCTATGAGGAGGGCAGTGTGTGTGCATAGGTCATAACCCATTCATCTGGAGGTTGACACACCACATGCAGGCACATGCAGGGTTATATTTCACAGGTACATGTATACAGCTGTGAGATGACTACTTCCTTGTACAGTCATGTTGCACAGCTAGCACTTGCATCACATAGTCTGTAATGCTAACAGATACTGGTGGCTAGTATCTACAATGTGTGACATCTGAACATCATGTGGTTGTAGCCATTTGGCTGTGTGCTGGATGGGACAGGCCTCATAATGGATGGCTCCTTGTCACAGTCATTATCTTCTACACATCTATGTGCGTCTACATTTGGCTTATTATAGTGTGTTGTCCTTGGACATATGTCTGTATTCCTATCCACTGTGTGTGCAAAGCATGAGTGGTGAATACTGAGGAGTGTCTGCATTAACATCTGAAACTGCCAGATATGTCTGGTCCACTGTTGTTTGCAGACATGGGCTTCAAAAGTGTGTGAGCATGCCCAGTATGATCTTTCAGTATGTTGTCTGACATTGCCTTCATTTCTCTACATTTTTCTAAGTGTGTGAGCATGACCAGTATGCCCTTCTGTATTGAATGTGTGGATCGATTCCAGGTAGTTTGTACTCCAGTGCAGACCTTTGTGTTGTACACCTACAGGTAGTAAACTGTTTCTGCAGGGTATCCATTGATCATTTGGCAATATAGGGACAAAGTGTGCAGGGGATGTTGTGTACTGTAGGCGATTGTGTCTGTGCTGCTTCAGCTGCATGGTACTGCTGTTAGCAGAGATATTCAGACATGTGTATTGTTATACACTGTGATGTTACTTTCCTAATGTACTGTCAGGTGGACATTCTTGCTCACAGTGATGTCTTGGGGACAAGGGTGACTGCAGCTGTGTATGGTGTTGTGGGCAGACACCTACATATTCATGTTAAGTTATGCCATTCTGGAGGGAGAGCTGCAGACACGTGCTGCTGGGTCTGTGTACCCAGTTCAGCACCTTGGTACAGTGCCAGCCGAGGATCCCATACTTGTACACTCATTGACATGACAGTATGGCCTTATCTTGCTGTGGTGATGCCTCACAGCTGTACTGGTTCACACAGGTTACCCAGTGGCAGAGGCCATGGGTCAGGACATTACCCCTATTGTGGTGTACAGGCAGGTGTGTAGCCACCCATTTATGTGTTTGCAGCCAGGGATAGTGTGTGCACACAGCTTGGTGTATGACCCTGCACATTCCATGCTGCCCATGCTCCCCGCCTCTGTTATTCTAACCTTTTCCATACATTATGTATACATTCTCTGATACTTTCCCTAAGGGTATCAACCCATCACAGGTGTGTGTTAGTGTTGGTCCACAGTTCATGCAGTGGGACATGGTAGACATGTTACTGTGGTTTGTCCACATGGCCTTGCATATGGCTTATGTGTATTGTGCTATGTTATTATTTGGGTGTCCAGGACATAACATGCATTGGCAGTACGTGTGAGACACAGGCATTTGGCAGAGGCCTGTGGGCCATTAGGTGCTGCTGTGGGCCAGATGTGGCAGGCCATTACATTCTGTCAGTCCTACAGTCTCAGGCCACCATACAGTATATTTCCCTGGGGTGACAGAGTAGGTGTGATAGGTGTTCATGCCAATACCTTCTATCAATCTTGATCAGGTGGTGTGGATGCTGGCAGGGTGCTACGTACAGCTAGGGACACATCTGCATGGAACACCTGCACTGCATGCTGCAGTTTTCTGCTATTGCCATATACAGGTGGGATCATATTGTACCCATTCCCCACAGCAAGGATATGACCAGAGAGGAACCTGTGGTTGGTGTTTGCATGAGCTGAGTGCATGTGTGCTATGGACACTACTTGCATCTGACACACAGATATGCATGGGACATTCCAGTTATGCTGGCATGTGCAGGTACATCAGCTATTTCCCAATACATCAGTCCTACCTCCTTTGTGATCTGCAAGTGTTTGGGCAGACATTACCGGTAACCCCTACTACAGAACCAGTTAATCTGATGCATACCTGTATGTACAATTCCAAGGGTGTCTCCATTTCATAGTGACACAATATATACTGTATGTCTGGGGTACTTTCCCCTGTGTACTGCTTGTATATCTACCCCAACAGCCATGCTATGTCAGTCTTTCAGATGGTGACACATATTACCACCATACAGTTACAATGGCTTACTGCTATAACGTGTTGTACTGGGGGGATTTGTCTTTGGCACTACATTTGTGAGGGCTTGTCCCTGTCATCAGCAGTAGTGGGCAATGGCCACCAGGTCTTACCTCAGTATGCATACATACTGACCACTCTCACACAATATGAAACACAAACCAACCTAACACACACAGACCTGCATATTGTGCAAATGCTACAACCTATCTGGCTACTTTGGCCACCTCTGGGCATCTGTGCTCCACAGGTATTATAACTACTCATACATGTTACTACATTTCTACACAGGAATGGGGGCACAGTTGACTGTTACTACATTTCTACACAGGATTGGGGGGACACACCTGACTGTTTCTACATTTCTACACAGGATTGGGGGGGGGGCACACCTGACTTTTACTACATTTCTACACTGGATTGGGAGAAGGGGCACACCTGACTGTTTTCTACGTGTCTACATAAAAGTGGGGGACACACCTGACTGTTACTAAATTTCTTCACAGGATAGGGGGGAGCACACCTGACTGTTTCTACATTTCTACACAAGATTGGGGGGGCAAACCTGACTGTTACTACATTTCTTCACAGGATTGGGGGGCACACCTGACTGCTAGTACATTTCTACACAGGACTGGGGAGCACACCTGACTGTTTTTACATTTCTACATAGGATGGGTGGGCACATCTGATACTTGTACACATTTGCTATGACTGTACTGGTATGTCAGGTACTTCATTTCATTCTGTATTCTAATCTATCATGCTGACTGGAGGCATATAAGTGTACTACAGGTCTTAGCTTTGATTGACCTACATATTAGTTTCTGACTTCCTACCCTTCAGAACTAATATCCCACTGCCTGACCTGCTGTAGTCTGTCTGTATAGGCCTGGGGTGGAGGTTACCCATAGGCATCATTCAGAGGTCATATCACAGCCTTTGTTTGTGTTTGTCTACACCTGTCCTGCTGGATGAGACTGTTTGGGTATGTGAACCTCCCTGACTGGCATGTGTGAGTCATATGAACACATATGTGGCCCAGCACATTTCCTACAGTGGGTTTTGTTGCCCTGTGTAATACTGGCTACTATGGTGACACCAGTATTTGTTAAAGATCTCATGGTGCCACTATAGGTGTCTACTGTCTGCTGACATACCATTCAGCCACCTGATTCCCTTGCATGCTTACATCCAGACCATAATACAGGTAACAGCACATTGTACTCCATTCAGCAATTGGTATGTTGAGTGACTTACCTTGTGGGTGTCCTAGTATTGAGGGTGGTGTTGCAGGGCTGGCTATGTCGGATTCACATAGTACACTCCCTACACATGGTTGAGCACACGTAGTGTCATGTTAGGCATCCCTTTTACTGTATGTGAGAGTCAGAGAAAGGTGTTATTCCATGGGTCCCTCCAGTGTCAGTGTATGTACTGTTATGCATTGCCTCTTTGTCAAGGCCAGGGCATACTGGGCATGCCTCTTTCTGCTTACTAAGGCAGGCTAAGGTTGTTCCTCCTCCGAGTCACTCTGTGCCTATGCAGACCTTGGCAATGGTGGGGGGCTGTGTTAGCCTGCCCCATGCTGTTCATGCTGCAGTTGTTTCCACAGGATCATATTGTGTAGCATGGCACATACAATGACAATTTGGGTACATGTAGCTGGTGAGTACTGCAAGGCTCCACCGGATGCAGATGTGTCCAGGCATTGGAACCATGACTTGAGCATCCCAAACACACACTCTATTATAATTCTGGTTTGTGCGTGTGCCTCATCATGGAGTTCTTGTTCGGGTGTGTGTGCATTTCTGATGGGTGTCATCAGCCATGGCTTCAGTGAATATCCAGCATCCCCCATTAGGTGACTATAAGGGATGTCTCCATTGGCAAATCTGTGGTACAGCTGTGTCAGATGCCAGATGTGGGAATTGTGATAGCTCCTAGGGCAGCCAGCACACACATTCATTATTATGCCCTGGGCATCGCACATGACCTGGCAGTTGAAGGAAGAAAAGCACTTACGGTTGATGTAGACCCTACCCCACTCACTGTGGGGGTGCTTTGATGCATATATGCATGCAGTCTAAAGCACCCACTACCTCAGGGTATTCTGCTATTTGGTGGAACAGTTGCATATTGCTGACCAACGCCTCAAGGGTGTTGGGGAAATATATGTGCTCACCGGCATGTGCTGACATGGCATCCAGGAACTTGTGGAGTACCCTGGATGTTGATGCCTGTGAGATCCCCATCATATCTGCAGTTGGCCTTTGGAAGGTACCTGTAGCTAGTAGTCTTAGGCCTACAGATACCTTGGTATCCACTGGGATTGGTTCCCCTCTGTTAGTTCTGTGTGTCAGGCAAGGCCGGCACAGCTCAAGAATTTGCTGTAGTAGGTCCCTGTCCACCCTATAGTGCTCCACTATCTCTAGCTCATGTAGCCCCTGATAGGTTACCCGTGGTCTGTACCCTCTTCTCTGTCTCCTCATTATGGGTTGGTCAACCACATTTACATCCTCACCACCCTCAGCCTCTTCCACAAGTTGTTGTATGATAGCTATTGCAGCCCCTATAATTTTGTTGTTTTGTTTGTTAAAACTTCCCCGCTTGTATACACCAGTGATGTAAAGTATGGGAAAAAACCAGAGGGGAAGGTGTTTGCATAGTTTATAGTAGTGTTCTGGGCTGGGCTGGTCTGCTGCCTGTGTAATTGGCTGATTCTGATACATTTCACCTGCCAGCTATGCTAGTTCTTCTAGATTATCTTCCTACTGCTGTTTTCTCTTCCCATTGTCTTCCTGTTTATGCCCAGGGTGCAAACAGTCTGCTCAAATGTGCACAAAGCTGCTATTTCCTGGTTTACTTTTTTTTTTCCTTAAAACCTGGTGCATGGCACGCACACTAACTTAGGCAATGTAAAGAGTGCTAGGCAGCCTCAGACACACCCCCTTGCTTAGCTCTGCTAAGCTAAGGGCAAACTGAGCCACAGGGCTCCAATTAGCTTACAGTATGCCTGACACACACCTCTATGTTGGGAGCTGACTAGCATGCTGGGGAAATCTGGGATTCACTATCATTCCCCTCCAATCCGCTTACAGTATGCCTGACATCCCCCCTATGATGTCAGCTGACTCCTAGGCTTGCACCAAGCTATTCCTGCTCTTACACTGTTGGGAGCTGACTAGCATGCTGGAGAAATCTGGGATTCACTATCATTCCCCTCATTTGCATAGGATTGCCTGCTAATGCATAGTTGCATATCTCACACTGAGCCTTCCCCCTTAGCAACCACTACTCACAGGCTATATTGTCTTCTGCCTGCCATTGACTATAATGCAGATTAGTGATTTTGGTTAGAATGCTTATTTTAGGTTTATTTTCTTATTTTCCCCTGATCCCATTTGTGCGCCACTGCCCTACGCTTAAAACAGCCGAGATTGGCTAAAAAAAAAAAATAAAAGTTGATTTTTTTTCAATTGTTTTCAATGCCAATGGCCTTATACTTCACCATTGGCATGCTTCCTAGATGATATGCACTCTTTATTTGGAGCTGCCATGGCTTCATTTTGGAATTTGCAGAAATGTACTCCATTAATGGCAGAGTACATTTCTGCAGATTACACTAGTCCTGCACAGCCAGTTTCCAGCTTTCCTGGATCACAAATTCACGTCATTTGCATGGATTTCTCCTGAAAATAGGGTAATTTTCATACAGGGGCTGAGTCCATGCACGATTAGTTTAGGAGCGCTCGTGCCCCTCCCCTACAGGCTATTCCTGGATCGCACGGCAGACATATTGCCTGCTGGAGCTCCTGCACTAATCCTGCATGCCGTGCAAGGCTTGCAGAATCTGGGGGAATGATTTATAAGTACATTTGGCTTCAGAGGCCAGACTGAGTTCTTGAGATCCTTCAATGTACATGCTAGTAGTTTTCATTTTTTTAAAATACTTTTGATATTAATCTTCAGAAGAGGGGTTTTGCATCTGCTTTATACTATACAGTATTTTTATGTTTTTCTGTGAGTTAATTTATCATAGTGGCTTATTTTTGACTTCCCCATGATGCTAGCTTCTGGTAGGGATGTTTAGCTAGCTTTTTGCATTTTTCTAAATATATGTAGAATTCCTCAGTCAAGTGTGCTGCTGTATTGAGGTTAGGATTGGTGCTCGCATAAATAAATTTTAATATTTCCTCATACAATAGGTTGAGATTGTCACACATTTAGCCCTTAAATTCCTTGGGTTTACTGTATGGGGCTTTTGTGAGTTTAAAGGAGAAGTTTACAAATTTGTGGTCAGACATCACAGAGGAAGGAAATACCAGAGGAATAGTACATGATGCTGCCATAGTAGAACAAATCTGTCAAGAATGCTATATCATTTGCTAGGTTTTGTTTATCAACTAGTAGAGAAGGTTTTGTTTATAAAGTCTAGGAGTTTTGGGATATGGCTTAAATTGGAGGTATAGGTTTTCCCCTTTATTGAAGGGTGGTTAAATCACTCAAAGTAATGAAGTTTTTGGTAATGTGGAGTGTGACACCCATGCACTGGCCCAGCAATCAAGGAGCCTCAATCCTTACCACTACCAGTGACGGGCATCCAAATAGGGAAAGGATAATAAATACATACAGAGTAAAATACAATTTTCCTTAAGAGCATACAGAGATCACAGTCTGTCTGAGGCTGGTTTCTCCCTTTCTCTCCAGGACATCCATAAGACTCTCCACTGGCACAGCTATAGGGTCCAGATCTCAGCCTAGTGGGGAAGCTAAAACCTCCAGCACCCTCTCTGTCCAACCAGTGCTTCATGTCCCTGCCCAAATAGCTGACACACACACACACACACACACACACACACACACACACACACACACACACACACACACACACACTTTGAGATAAGAGTTTATCCAACAACACAGACACTCCTGGGGAAGGCTGGCACAGATTCTCCAGCTGTGCTCATTTTCTGCCCAGTCTAAAAGGTAGTACCAGCTGCCACCACCCACTAATATTTATCAGCTACTCAAAGGCCCTTAAAAGGGTGTCCAATTATTACTGTGCAATATTATTATCCAAATGGTAAGTGTGACCTAACAATCAAGACTTATTTGGAGTGACTTGGCTCAATATCACTATACACATGCAATGTACTCTTAGTGCTTAAATTATCTCTACACAAAACAGCCACTGTTGAAAGGTTTAAAAATATTTAATAATAAATAATAAAAACACAAGACAATACGTCTTACTACACAGTACTAGTTAAGAGTTCAGAGATCACAAAGAAATACTTTACCATAGAAAAGTTCTAACATCAACACAGAAAAACCCTTAGTCTAATCTTCCTAATTCCTAGCTATTTCTAAGAGAAGACACAGTTCTAAAATCCTACTTGCATCTAGACACAGGCAGAGTGGTGAGTTGAATATTCTCAAGACAAAATGCTCTGAGCTCTCTGATTCTCTTTCTTTAAATTGATAATACAGAGCTGCTTCACATGACATCATTCTTCACACTTCTCTGGTGTTCCCGGGCTAACAGAGACTACATTTACATTCTTTACACCAGGTCAGAAACCAGAGCAAAAACAGACATTTATACATGAAAATTCTAGCCATTTACTCTGGTCTTAAAACAGGATGACTCCCTCTAGACATATCGGCTCTGAATTTTAACATCAAAGACAGTCATGAAATGCTTGACTTGGCTTTCTTACAGCAGAGTGCACTGTTGTTACATTTTTGGGTTTGATTCTCACATGGGGTAATAGCTAGGCTTAAAATGACTCATAAGGGCAATTAACCTAGTATTAACCTATGCATTTGCAGCACATGTTTGCAGTTCAATATCCAATGCAGTCCTTTCACATTTAAGAGAACAAGCCCGTGGCTTACATTAATATTTACAAATGACAGAATTATCTACAAAATTCTATCTGACTAA
This sequence comes from Protopterus annectens, assembly GCF_019279795.1. Taxonomy (NCBI): domain Eukaryota; kingdom Metazoa; phylum Chordata; order Ceratodontiformes; family Protopteridae; genus Protopterus; species Protopterus annectens. Next base: position 1,638,575,008 of record NC_056726.1, on the reverse strand, counting down.
GCTGTCAGCCTTTACCTATCTTCTCAGATCTCCCCCCTGAAGAGCTCAAGCTAGTTTTTCAAATGATCCTTGATAAACACTGCTTGAGAGAGTTAGGTCTATCTGAGTATACCTTACCCCATTACCTGTCTTGAGAGCCCATCTACATTGACATTGCTTATCCCACTGCGGAGCTGCACTGCCATATCATATGCTTGCAACCATAGGCTCCATCTTAGGAACTTGGCATTTTGCTGGCTGGCTTTCTTCTTTCTTGTCAGGTCTGTGAGGGGAGCAGCTATGGTACTATAACTGGGGACAAACTTTCAGTAGTACCCTGCTGTCCCTAGGAATGCCCTCACCTGCATTTTGGTAACAGGTGCAGGCCATGCCTGAATGGCTTCTACTTTGGCAGATTTTGGCCTGATCTTACCACTCACCACTCTATGTCCCATGTAGGAGACCTCTGCCGTACCCACCTGACATTTGCTTGGCTTAATGGTTACCCCTGTCCTCTGTAGTCTTCCCAGCACCTCCCTGACATGTTGAAGGTGCTCTTGCCAAGAATGGCTGTAGATGGTAATATTATCTAGGTAAGCAAGGGTGAACCCTCCTGCTCCTGCTAAGATATGATCTGCCAGCCTCTGGAAAGTTGCTAGGGCATTTTTCATCCAAAAGGGCATCTTTGTGAACTCATACAAGCTCAAAGGAGACGCAAAGGCTGACTTCTCTCTAGCACTGGGAGTCAAGGGCACCTGCCTGTAACCCTTGGTAAGATCAGAGGTTGTAAGATACTTAGCCCCACCCAGCTGCTCTAGGGCCTCATCTGTCCTAGGCATGGGGTAAGCATCTGACTCTGTGTGACTATTTATTTTCCTGTAGTCCACACAGAACCTGGTGCTGCCATTCTTCTTTGGAACCTGCACCACTGGGGAGGCCCATGGACTGTTGGACTCTTGAATCACCGATAGTTCCAACATCTCCTGTATCTCCTTCCTCAGAGTCTGTTTGACTCTCTCAGGCAGCCTATAAGGGGCCTGCCTAATAGGCTTTTAGAGTCCTGTATCCACCTGGTGCTGCACCAGCTGGGTGCACCCTGGTTTTCCAGTGAACATGCCCGCAAACTCCAGTAACACAGCTCAGATTTCCTGAACTTGGGTAGGAGATAGCTGCTGGGGTGTCAGTCCTAGCCTCACTGAGGAGATCAGTGACCAGATCTTCCTCAGACTCTTCCTTCAGTCCACTGCAAATGCTCAGCACAAGGGCATCCCTATCATGGTAAGGTTTCATCATGTTAACATGGTACAATTCCTGCTCCTACCTCCTGCCTAGCAGTTTCACCATGTAGTTAACATCAGTTACCTTTCATACCACCTGGTAAGGTGTCTTGCAAGCTGCTTGCAGCTTATTGTGTCTGACAGGAATCATTACCTGCTGTCCCACAGCATACTCTCTAGCTCAAGCATTCCTGTCATACCACATCTTTTTCTGTTGTTGGGCTTCTGCCAGGTTCTCCTGGACCAAGCCCATGAGTTACCTGAGCCTTCTCCTGAGGTTTAAGACATATGCCACAACAGACTCCTTGTTAGGTTCACACTCACCTCCCCACTCATCTCAAATTAAATCTAGAGGTCCCTTCACCCTATGCCCATACAGCAACTCAAAGGGTGAAAAACCTGTAGATTCCTGAAGAACCTCTCTGTAAGCAAACAAAAGATGGGGCAAATATTTGTCCCACTCCCTCTTAAATTGGTCTGCAAATGTTCATAGAATGGACTTGATTGTAGAGTTTACTCTCTGAACAAGACCATTAGTCTGGGGATGGTAGAGGGTGACCTTCAGGTGCTTCACCCCACAGGACTTCCACGGACAAGCCAGCAGGTCTGACATGAAATTGGCACCTCTGTCAGTCAGTATTTCTTTTGGGAAACCTACCCTGCTGAAAATCTCTAACAAAGCATTTGTCACCTTTTCTGCCTCAATGGAGGACAGAGCCACTGCCTCAGGTTATCTTGTAGCATAATCTACTACCATTAGGATATACTTTTTCCCTATGGAACTTGGGGTACTCAGAGGCCACACAACATCCATAGCTACCCTCTGAAATGGCTCCTCAATCACAGGCAAAGGCATCAAAGGAGCTCTCACCTTGTCACCTGGCTGGCCTATCTTTTGGCATTGCTGACAGGTCCTGCAGTACTGTTACATCTCTGGAAATTCCAGACCAATAGAAGTTCTGAATAATATGTCTCTTTGTATGTTTTATGCCCATATGACCTGCAAAGGGAATATTATGGGCTATGGCTAGAAATGCCAGATGGTAGGCTCTAGGCACTACCAACTGCTGTACCCTCTCACCTTCTAGCCCTCTCTCAGTGGTCCACTCTCTATAAAGTAACCTTTTGTCCCATTATACAAATACCCCCTTCCCTTGAGAACCAGGTGCCTCACTAGCTATTTGCCTTAGGCCTTGCAATTTAGGGTCTGAGAGCTGAGCCTGTCTTAACTCTCTCTTTGTAACCCCTCCCAGCTCCCCTTCAACAATAAGTCTGGCATCCGCTGACAGTGATGCCTCACTGCCAGCCTGGGTACTACTACTCAACTCTACCTTTGCAGTCACTCTGTCCAAGGGAATATCAGCACCCACAAGCAGCTGTGGCTCAAATTCAACCTCAGTGCTACAGAGTAGATCCCTCCTTGAAGTAACCACCTCACTAGTCCTGGCTTCAAGTATGCAGTCTGTCTGGGTGTCCCCCAGGCTACCAGACCCACATGCTTGTCTCCGAGCCTGACTGCATGTAACTGCACAAGTACATGGTACTGCCTCATCCAAATCCTTCCCTATCAGGACATCTGCAGAATAGTACTTCAGTACCCTTGTTGTCTCAAGACAACCTACTATTGGCATTTTCTCTTTCCCACTTACTGGTTCTCTTACCTTTTGTTCCCCACCTTGCCTTCATGGACATCTGCATGCCACATGGCCCCACTGGTTGCATTCAAAACATTTAACCCTAGGTCCTGGACGTGTACCTGGAATAGTAACTTCCCCTACTACTTGCAGATTCTGTTTGGGCAGTCTGTGCTGCCCATCATGGGCTCCTTTAGACCCTTGAACACTAATGAGGGTCCCTTTCCTCTGCATGGATGCCCTGCTTGATAGGTATAGGTCTCCCTTCTTCTCCAACTCATCTGAAGTAGCACATTGTCTATCAGCTAACCAGATCCTCATGTCCTCAGACAAAGTGCTAAGGGCTTGTTCCCTCACCAAAAGGTCTGCCAGCTCTTCAAAAGTGGTGACCTGACCTCCACTCATCCACCTATGAAAATAAGTGCTCAGTTCAGCAACATGTTCACACACATTCATCTGCCTTGCATCTATGCTCACAAAACTTTTTTCTTATAAGTTTCAGGTGTTAGCTTACAACATTCTAACAAGCAATGCTTAACAACAGTGTAATTAAAACAGTCAACATCAGACATTTTAGACAACACAGTTACAGCTTTACCATGGAGTAAGGTGGTCACGAACCGTACCCAGAGCCTTTGGTTGACATCATACTGTTTGCATACCCTCTCAAACATATGAATGAAGCTATCAAAATTCTCCTCCCTATTTAAACTGCGGAAGAAATGTACTGACCTTTTGTGCTTCTGGGGTCCAGTTACTCCCTTCCCCATTACCTCCATGACTCTGGCAAAGACTCAGCATCTCCCTCTCATGCTGCCTCCGCCTTTCCGTTTCCTCAGCTTCCAGGCATAGCAGTTTCTCATTCTCCTTAGACTGCAGACATCTCAGTCTCTCAGCTGCTTCTATTTCCCAATACCTGGCCTCCAACTCAAGTCTCTTTAGCTCCAGATGGATTTTTAAGTCCTCTGCAGAAAGGTTGAGCTGTCCATTCTCTGAGGGTGGTACATCTCCACTGCCCGTCTGATCATCCTACTGGTTGCTGTTTTCTGATGCATCTGTGACCAAGGCTGCAATCAGGTCTACCTTAGTCAGGTTTCCATGCACTAGTCCCCTAGCCTGGCACATCTCAGGCAGCTGGCTCCTTGTCAGCTTTTCGTACTCCTATGTTGACATGCTGCCTGCTCTCCCTTACTAACTAAGCTAACAAAAGAAATAAAACAATTGTGATCTGAACTCTAAGTATTCACTGCGTGGCTGATTTGGAGTACAAAACACCTTCAGTGATCACTGTACACAAGCTACAGGAATTCACTCTACCTACACCACTACAACCAATTAGTATTTGCCAACTTATTAATATGTGGTGTGGATATCCCACCACTGCCAAACAATTAATATGTAAAGCCCGTGCACTGGCCCAGCAATCAAGGAGCCTCAATCCTCACCACTAACACTAGTGAGAGGTATCCATATAAGGAAAGTATAATAAATACACACACAGTAAATTACAATTTCCCTTAAGAGCACACAGAGAGCACAGTCAGTCTGGGCTGGTTGCTCCCTTTCTCTCCAGGTCCCTAATAAGACTCCCCACTGACAGCTATAGGGTTCATATCTCAGCCTAGTGGGCAAGCTAAAACCTCCAGTACCCTCTCTGCCCAACCAGTGCTTCATGTCCCTGCCCAAGTAGCTGACACACACACACTTTGAGATAAGAGTTTATACAACCACACAGACACTCCATGGGAAGGCTGACACAGGTTCTCCAGCTGTGCCCCTTTTCTGCCTAGTCTAAAAGGAAGTTCCAGCTGCCACCACCCACTAATATTCATCAGCTACTCATAGGCCCTTAAAAGGGTGTCCAATTATTACTGTGCAATATTATTATCCAGATGATAAGTGTGACCTAACAGTCAAGACTTATCTGGAGTGACTTGGCACAGCATCACTATATACATGCAATGTACTCTTAGATCTTAAATTATCTCTATACAAAACAGCCACTGTTGAAAGATTTAAAAATATTTAACAATAAATAATAAAAATACAAGACAATACTTCTTACTACACAGTGCTAGTCAAGAGTTCAGATATCACAGAGAAATACTTAAAATAATACCGTAGAAAAGTTCTAACATCAACACAGAAGAACACTTAGTCTAATTTTCCTAATTCCTAGCTATTTCTAAGAGAAGACACAGTTCTAAAATCCTACTTACATCTAGTCACAGGCAGAGAGGAGAGTTGTATGTTCTCAAGACAAAATGCTCTGAGCTCTCTGATTCTCTCTCTTTGAATTGATAATACAGAGCTGCTTCACATGACATCATTCTTCACACTTCTCTGATGTTCCCAGGCTAACAGAAACTACATTTACATTCTTTACACCAGGTCAGGAAACCAGAACAATAAAGGACATTTATACATGCAAATTCTAGCCATTGACTCTGGTCTTAAAACAATAGGCAGGATGCCTCCCTCTAGAAATATCGGCTATGAATTTTAACATCAAAGACAGTCACAAAATGCTTGACGTAGCTTTCTTACAGCAAAGTGCACTGTTGTTACATTTTTGGGTTTGATTCTCACATGGGGTAATGGCTAGGCTTAAAATGACTCATAAAGGCAATTAACCTAGTATTAACCTATGCATTTGCAGCACATTTTTGCAGTTCAATATCCAATGCAGTCTTTTCATATTTAAGAGAACAAGCCTGTGGCTTACATTAATATTTACAAATGGCAGAATTATTTGCAAAATTCTATCTGGCTAGGCTGGCAGCCTTTAGCTATCTACAAATGGAGATCATTAAAAATACAGAGAAATCTTACATGGTTATTAAGGGGAAAAGACAGTATTCTGTAATAATCTACTAATTTCATTTGATCTGTATTTCCCTGAGTTTGGTTTCTGTGTTCCCTAGGGTGGAGGTAATATGCTCCTTGATAAATATGGAGACTTTGCTATAGTTGTCATTAGGACTGGTAAACAGGGAGTCCTCTCTTTATATTTAGACCTAATCTTAATAATTACAGACACATCAATGATTTCCAAATGCAAGACTACCTCAAGATGAGGAATTTTTTGTTGAGGTTGAGAACTGATAATTAATCATATCTAGATTGATCTGTAATTCAAGGAATTCATTTTTAGGTCCCGATGGGTCTTGCTGAAGGTAGCTTTTATAAGCATGGAAAGCACAAAACTCAGGTATATAGGGAGTGTTATCCAAATGCAGGAGTGCCTCAAGATCAGGCAATGTATCGTGTTGACTTCTGGGTTTGAGGAGAGCCACCATAATGTGGTCTAGTTTTGGGACTGTTATTCTACCTATATTGGAATGCCAATCAACTGGACTCTGTCTAAAAAGACACTAAAGGAAACAAAGAATTTAGTCAGTATGAGGAAGCTCTTGACTGAGAGGTGCCTAAATATATCTGTTTGTGTGTGTGTGTGTGTGTGTGTGTGTGTGTGTGTGTGTGTGTGTGTGTGTGTGTGTGTGTGTGTGTGCGTGCGTGCGTGCGTGCGTGTGTGTGTGTGTGTGTGTGTGTGTGTGTGTGTGTGTAATAAAGCTACTGTGATGCATGGACAGGTGGGAAAATTCTAGCACATTCAGGTGTGTCAGTGCAGTGTTTAATTCAGATACACAATAATGAGCCTGTAATGATGTGCTTCTCTGTGAGGCTTTACTATATTTCTGAATCAGAAATTATCTCCATTGTACATTAACTGACCGACCTTTGTTGACTAATTAGTGTGGACAGACAGAATCCTTCTGAATCACAGGTATATTTTTACCTATGCAATATCAAGAAAGGATGCAAATTAAGAAACATACCAATAAAAGCAAAGTTTATGGATACAGGCATATTGCAAATGGAGATATTGTAAGAAAAGCTGAAACTGAATGATATGATTGCATGCACATTGGAAGGGTTTACCATCACAATTTCAAAAATGTTTTATGTGGTTAATGACTTACTTGAAAAACATTGTTGAAATTTACATTAGTGAGCGATCACAGGAATGTGTCAAAAAAATTCAACAATTTGAATTCGAAGTGTTGACTTTTTTCGAACTTACTTCAACATCTGGTGCCATTTAAAGCATGTTTTGTAGAGGGACAAGCCCCCCCCCCCATGCACCCAACACCCCTGCTAATTATATATACTAACTCCAGGGATGCACTACAGTAAAGGAATGGGTACATGTCCCGATCCCCACTGTAGTGTTATCCCCACTCAGAATGCCAACTCACAAAAGTGTGAATGCACACTGGCATTCACTCTTTTGTGTGTTCGGCATCTTTTGGTTCACTAATGTGAACCATTGAAAACATCCTTTCGCACATCTGTCATCACAGATGTGCAGCTTGACAATATGATGGTAAACCCATTAAAAGATAACATGACAGTTAATCACAGTTAGAATTTTAAGGGTGGGATATTGTAAAGACAGCATTTGCTTCATAAAAAAAAGTGAAGAAAAATATAACAGGAGCAAGGAAAACACTGATGTCAAAAAACTAGAGACAGCATTAATGTTATTCAGTATGCTACACACTATAAGAAGAGAGTGATCGTATTACAAAATAGAATCAAACTAGAAAAAATAAAGTTTAGTGAGACAGTGGTTGAGACCATACACAAATGTTGTTTTGGAAGTTACAAGGTGAAAAGGAGTCCAAATATTTGACTTGGAGATTCAATGGGAAACAAATGTATATTACTTCAACTAAGGATTGCATGTTAATATGCATACAAGGAAGCTAATATAAGAGAAAGATGTAAAGGCTATTGTCTGAAATCTCTCTACATGCTAGCTTGTAACATGGCTTCAATTGGTTTATTTTAAATAAAACACTATTGATGCAAGAAGACAAATGCAAATTAGATACCAATATACCTTTGGTTTGTTTGTTTGTGTCTTTCGGCTTTTCCTGGTTAGGGGTCGCCACAGCAGAACTCCGGTCCGCTAATGATTTGCAGTAGATTTTTACGTACTGGCTTGCTGGGCCTAATGCACAACCTTCAACACAGGAACGCCCATTCACGCATGTCGCTACACAGAAGACACTCTAACTGAGAATCAAACAGGCAACGTCTAACTGTGAGGCGACAACGCTACCGCAGCACCACCACCGCAGTGCTAAGAGCTCAAAGTTATATACAGACATTAAACTTGGGATAAAAACAGACACAGATAATATTTCCTGTGAAATATCTAAATGAGGAGAACAAAAATAACATGAAGAATTAGTTTATATAGTAAATAAAATTAGTTAAGAATTAAGTGATAAAAATAAAAGTGGAACTCAAATAGCTATAGCAGATATTTACACATCTCATTTTTTTCATTTAAAACTAAACATTGAATGTTTTAATCTCCACAAATATTGCAGACCTTTTATGTTTGATGATTATTTTTTGTTTGCACAATCAAGCACTGTATTTAAAGAATCTGTAAAGAAAACAAGAAGCCTTACCCATCTCCACTATGATTTCTATGTTCCATTTATATCTTGGATGTATATGATAGACTACCTGCAGCTTTATTGGACTGCTTGTATGTTTAACAAATTTTCAAATACAATGAAAACAGCCAGACCTATGGAATAGAAAAGAAAAAGGGAAACATATGGCCGAGAAATTACAGTTCCATATAATTTTGGATAAAAAGATCTTGCGTAATATTAGCTATTTCATTAAATATTATTTTAGTCAAGTTTAAAATTTAAGAAGTGCAGTGGGAGTCATAAATGAAAGATGCAGTATTGCTGCATTGATAACTGGTGGGCATTGGGCATTGACAGGTTTTCTGAAATGCAAATAACAAAGAAAAGATGCCAAAGCAGGCATTGTACTTTATAATATTAAAAATGCAGTTGACGCTGCAGATTGGTAAGCAGATTTTATCTAGATTATGGTAAACATGGAAACAGATTTTGGCACTTGATTAACATACTGCACAAATACCTTAAACTGAAGTATTTTAGGTATTGCAAATAATCCAAGCATTGAAAGCAGTACATCTTCTTTGTCCAGGCTTTAGAGGAATTATTAATTAGAGCAGAGCTACAGAAAAAATAGTATAAAAGTAAAGAAAAAGCATGGTTCCCACTATTTACAAATTATAAGATTTTAATAATTCAAAATAAAGATGAAATAGAGAGAGTACTTAATATATTTTATGAGTCAGAGAAGTTTTGGGGCCAGTTCGATCCAATAACCAGCTTATACTAAATCCAAATAAAACTAAACTCTTACTTTTCCTTCCCAAAAATCTAAACAACCTTAAATCCACTTTCTCCATACTATCTCTCAACAATACACCTATCACTGTTGAATCTTCCACTAAACTACTTGGTGTCATAATTGATGACCAATTAAAATTCGATCTACATGTTAACTGCATCAGGAAAACTCACCAAAAACTGGACCTCTTACACAGAAATAAAAAGTTCATCACTAATAAAGCAAGGATATCCCTCACACATGCGTATCTACTACCAAGCCTAATGTTCAGCTCCAAATTCTCACAAACCTTAACTCATCACTCCATACTAAGCTAGAATCTACATATACCAAAGTCAGCAGATTTGCAGCAAACCAATATTATAAATCTCATCACTGTCTTTCATTAACAATATTACACTGGCTAAAATTTCCCCATCAGCTGCTTCTCTCCAACCTCCTGGTTATCCATTCCATATTATATCAACCTTCTTTCTGTCCCAACCTACACTCCCTGATCTCCTACTATACTACTTCTAGGACTCTTCAAGGCTCAGGCCAAGACCTACTACAAATCCATCATCCAAATAATAAAACTGGCTGTAACCTTCACAGCTACAATCCAGCCAAATCATGGAACAAACTCCCATGGGAAATAAGGATGCTCAACAATGTTAAAGAGTTTAAATCAGCCACAAAAGAATATCTGTGCAGTCAATGATCCTGCCACTGTACTCACCCAACATAATCTATTTACCTTCCAATTCCTCGTGCAGCACTCTAGCCTGCCTTCTTCCATTGATTTAAATGTCTGCCTTACTAATGCATTTCTTACTTCCCACTCAGTCTAACCATACCTTTACTCTCGTATCACTTCTATTTACTATTATCGTATGGATACACCTTCAATCTAAAATATCTCAATATGCTGCATTACAATCATAAGTTTACTCTCATCAGTGTTGTTATGTGCTTCTTATTGAAAACTTAATTTTAATAGTCTGCATTTTATAGAAATTCTGTTTTGAACATTACAGATATGTCGTATAAGTAATTAATTTCTGGAGTTTCTCTCCAAATGTTGTTGTTTTTTGTACCTTAAGTACTCTCTTTTCTTGTATAAATAACTGTGGAGCTTTTCTCACTGGGCCTCCATTGAAAAAGGGCTATCAGACCAGTCGGACAAACCCAGTCAACAAATGTAAAATAAATAAATAAATAAAATAAAAATCAGAATATTGATGATATGAGTTGTTGAGGGAAGAGGACAATGTGATTTTAGTTATAATAACAAAGGATAGCATATATTTATTCATGCATTTATTTTATTTTTTACATTTGTTTACCAGAGAGTCCAAATGGACATGAAACCCCTTCTCAGATGATGCCCAGGAAGATAAACACCATAATTAGTTAGCTAGTTAGTTAGTTAGTTACATAGTTTCATTCATTACCTGGGGTAGAACATTGATCCTAAGACTCAATCCATGAAAATACAGTAGAAAGAAGATAAAATTGACAATTTTAAATGGATGCCTGTATATATATATATATATATATATATATATATATATATATATATATATATATATATAGATGACTAGTGAAAAATGTTTTACAAGGAAAACAATAAAAACTATATCTAAAATTACAACTACCGACATGTAACACATAAGACAACTAACACAGCTGTCTGAAAATGCAACATACATAGTAGATATTCAGTATGTTCAGTATATACAGTTAGGTGCATGGGGGAGAGGCAACACAGGAAGAATGTAAGCTAAAGTAGGGTGAAAGGAATGTGTAGAAGATGAAAGGTTGGGATGGTGGTGGCTTAATGGCTAAGGTGTTTGCCTTATAAACACAAGGTACAGGGTTTAAGTCTCACAAGGAATAATTGGCTAGGCTTAAAATGGCTCTGTCAAAAGATTTTAATACTCTTAACATATACTGGAAGAATCATGCAGATAAAAATAAGCAAAAAGGTTTATTTTACATGCATGGAGACATGCTACAAAGTACATGGTATGTCAGCAGTCTAATTTCTGTACACTTCACATGGGTTTTTATACCCTTCTCTGCACATACACAGTAGCTGGTTACTAGACAAGGAATTTCAGTCAAGGCTATAAATTCACATACTGGAGCTTTAGATGGTCAGAGGTCAGTCACAAGATAAGCTTGTGGCTGGACCAAGGTAACATCTGTGCATTCCACTTTGGTCAGCAAATTCTTTACAAGAAAAACAGCTTATTTTAACTTGCTTCTTTGCACGCAATGCAATTTCATATTTTAACCCTTACTATACATGATACAAAGATTTTGAACACAAAGATTCTTACTACATTTCCCCCCTTTCAACACTTTGTATCATAAGTAATACATTTTATTCATACAGTTTTTCGCATGACTCGTGTTCTGTATATTCAGAATAATAAGCTTTAGTTGCATTGGCAGACAATACACTTGATATTATCATTCGGATGCAAGGAATGCAACAACAACCCAACAGTAGGAATATAATGGCACCAACACATATAGCAATTAAGACATTCATAAGTACTGTTCCCCAATTTCCAAACCAATTTTGGAAAAAGTCAGTTAATGGATTCTGTCCTGGTTTTGTAAGTTCAGAAACTTGTTGTAGGATCTCCAGATGGCTGTTAATGTCATAGTCGTTGTCTGTAATGAACGGACAACACTTGCAAGTACCTCCTTTCTCCACCAGGGGAAGTCGAGCGCCATACGATTCTGCAATACTACAGTCCTCATTGCAGTTAACTCATCCGTCACCAATTCTAGCGCAGAAAAAGTTGCATTGCTCAGGGTTTTTAACAGTTTTCTGAGCTCCCAAATGGATTTTACTGTCCCATATGCTGGAAGAATACCAGCCCAGGAAATAACATCATCACCCAAGTCCATGTGTGATAGCCCCTTGCTGCTACTATGGGCCAAATCGTGTTGATAGATCCAGGATGCATCAACGGTACCTACGGGATTAACAGGTTTATTAACAGCACGTACATTTTGTATTTTACCTTGGGGAAGAGAAAATGTATGTCTTATAGCTGGTGCTAAATAACCCAAAAAACAACTGCCTGACCAATTTCTCGGTAAACCATTTGTATGCTTTTCTACCACAGATAAAATAACAATTATTTACTTTAAGCGTAATATTGACTGGAACAGAGTGATTTCCTTTGTCTTGCAGCCCTTTAAACAAAAGATCATACACAGATAACATTTTTTCAAAGAAACTTGTGCCATTAATAAGCCCTGTACTATTAACAAGCACTCTTATAGGCTTGAAACTCGTTGCACTGTGCCCATCTATTGTACAGTTATGAATTATTGTTAAATTACACTGACTCCATCTAACCTTAATCTTGCCAAATCTTTGAAAACATACAGTTCCATTCTGGCGACCCATGAGGGGTAATGCTATTTTATCCTTTAAGGCTACATTTGAAGTTTCAAATAGTAAATTAGTCCATGTATCATTTGTCCCCAAAGGGACTGTACCTAACATTAGACCACCATGTACAGTAGGGATAGCAGTGCATATCCAACAATTTGAAACATTAAAAGATAGAGCATATGCATCATCTCTCTTTACTTGGCTAGTCTTATTTTAAAATAAAAACGACCAAAACAGAAAAGTAACAATCACACTTATTGACAACAAAATTATTTTGAAATGCTTTTGTGGGAAGGGCTGCTCCCTTCCAGTATTTCTCTGCATTGCTACGATAGTCAGATATTCATACAAAACAAAACTATTACCAATCAGTGTTCCTCAGGGGAACTCAAGTTTTGTCCAGTTCAAACTATTTTACCAGATTACAATGTGTTAAATGGATCCACGATGTTCGTTCTTTTATTCGGACTGCTGTGGGTGTTGCAATCAAAACCTGGTATGGACCTTCCCACTTAGGCGAGGCCCACGTCTTCCTCTTGACAATTTTAACCCAAACCCAGTTCCCGGGTTTCACTTCCAGGATCCTGTTGTTCTTCTAATCTGAAAAGCAATCATTCATTAAAGAAGTGTTAGTTCTGGTCAGCAATTTCCTCATGTAATCTGCTATCTCTTCACCCCCCTCATGTTCTGCAGGCAAAAGATTTTGCCACTGAGGGACGTAATAAGGTCTCCCGTATAATAGTTCAAATGGTGTGACCCCTTTTGAGGTGGGAGTGGTACGCATGGACAGGAGTGCCAGAGGTAAGCAGTTTATCCAAGACTGATGTGTCTCGGCCATGAGTTTACGTAACTTGCCTTTTGAGAATGCCATTATGGCATTCAACCAACCCTGCTGACTGTGGGTGGTAGGCACAATGTTTTAACTCGATCTGAAAAACGAAGGCCAGCTTTTGAATAACTTTGTTTACGAAATGTGTGCCATTATCAGAATAGATGCGTGTGGGTAGCCCAAAATGAGGGATAATGTTATTTGTAAGGGCCTTGGCTACTGACAGTGCATCTGGGTGTGCTACCGGAAAAGCTTCAACCCATTTTGTAAAAGCGTCAATAATGACTAACACAAATCGCTTCTGTTGAACAGGAGTTAGTTCAATAAAATTCATGCAGATTGTGTGAAATGGATACGGAGGCAGCGGAAAAGCTGCTGGGGTGATCCGCACCCCACCACCATGGTATCGTGCACAAAGCAGGCATGATAAACAAAATCATTTAGCGTATGCTATAAAGCCCTTGGTCCAGAAAATTTGCTGGATCATTTGAACCATAGCAGCAGGGCCCAGATGAGATGGGTCATGCGTCACTAATGAGGCATACCTAAAAAGGTTTGTTGGCAAGACATACTTATCATTTGGACCTACAAAAACTCCCTGCTTTTGGATAGCCCCATATTTAACCCATCGCTGTTTTTCCCGAACTGTACTAAGTTCCTGCATTACCTGTAAAGTTTGTAGATCAAATTTATCTGTAGGGTGAAGTTCCTTTTGTGTGGACTCGAGTGCAAAGGTAAAGGTTAAGGCTACACTTTTTGCAGCTTTGTTAGTCAGTGCATTTCCAAGTAGTACTGGATCCTTGGCATTTGTGTGCACTGTGCACTTGCAGATGGCCAGTCCCCATGGCAGTTGGACAGCTTGTAAGAGGTTAAGGATTAAATCCTTGTGGGTTATTTCCTTTTCTGAGGCCGTAACCATTCCCCTATTTTTCCATTGCTGTGCAAAGACATGGACCGTGGAAAAAGCATACTGACTATCTGTGTAGATAGTAACTGCCTTATCCTTGGAAATGGTGCATGCTCTGGACAAAGCAATCAATTTGGCTGCTTGTGCGGACAGGTTCCTGGGGAGGGGTCTTACCTCTAGTACCGTAGTCTCAGTTGTGACTGCATAACCCAGTTGTGTAATGCCTGCCTCATTTTTACATGCTGACCCATCTACAAACAGGGTCCAATCTGAATTTGCCAAAGGTTGGTCCTTAAGGTCTGGTCTTGGTAAGACATTAGAGTGTATCAAATCTAAACACACGTGAGGGGCACCATCGTCAGCTGTAGTTAACAGCGTGGCTGGATTAAGAGTGGTGCATCGCTCAATGGTCATGTGTGGTTGCGATAGTAACGTTGTCATGCAGGATAAGTGTCTGCTAGGAGAGAGAAAGGTAACTTTATCCTGTAGTAGTATTACCATGACAGAGTGCGGTACTCGTAAGGTAAGGTCATGAAACAAAACTAGGGTTGCAGATGCTTGCACAGCCTGTGCGGCTGCGAATACTGTTTGTACACAGTGTGGCAAAGATCGTGCCACTGTGTCTAATTTACTGGAATAAAAAGCTAATGGTCTCAACTTATCCCCATAGGTTTGCAATAGAACCGATGTCATAAAGCCCTGCTTACAATCTACTGTCTGAACAAAGGGTTTTGTATAGTCAGGGAAGCTAAGTGTTGCAGATCCTGCTATCAATTGCTTTACCCTAGTAAATGCCTGTATTGCCTTATCCGTCCATTGCAGTGCATCATGTGCTGCCATGGGAAGTGCGAAAATAAGTTCCGAAAGTGGACTTACTTCCTCTGCATAGTTGGGAATCCAACTACGACAAAAATTTGTTATTCCTAAAAATGACATCATTTCTTTTTATTTTGTGCTGGGCATTGGTGCCTGTAAAATGGCTTCTTTTCTACAGTTATCTAGTTGTCTACCAGCAATTGAAATGGTATAGCCTAGATACCATACTTTAGTTTTACAAAATTGTAATTTAGATTTATTTACCTTATGTCCCTCTTTCGCCAAAAAATGCAATAACCGAATAGTTTCGGACTCACAGACAGCCTCCGTGGGTGTAGCCAGTAAGATGTCGTCCACGTACAATAGTAGATGACAGCCATGCTCTGGTTGAAACTTTGCCAGGTTTGTCGACATTTCTTGCGAAAAGATTGTAGGGCTTTCACAATATCCCTGCGGCAGTCGTGTGTATGTGTACCACTTGCTCATAAACGTAAAGGCGAACCAAAACCTACTATCTTCCTGTAGGGGAATAGAAAAGAATGCGTTACTAATGTCAATAACAGAAAAATACTTATCCGTGGGAAGGATATCATTTAACAAAACAGATGGATCTGGGACCACAGGAGCTCTTGGCACTGCAGCAGCATTTACAGCCTGCAGATCCTGTACCATTCTCCATGTCCCGTCTGGTTTCCTTACTGGGAACAAGGGTGTGTTACACGGTAAATCTGTACATGGAATTAAAACCCCAGCTCTCAGTAGAGCCGTGATCACTGGAAAATGCCTTCTTCTGCCTTTTTACTTAATGGATACTGACGCTTATGAGGTCTAAAATCGGATTTTGGAGTTATTTCAACCTGTCCTACTGTTTTCATTAGCCCAATGTCATGCTGTCCTAGGGACCATAAGGATTTTGGTACTGACTGTAGTTTTAATTCTTCTTGTGGGGTCAGAAAGCATAGTCAGGATGGCATGCCTCCTGTCGGTGTTAACCGATCTTCTCGAAGATGTACCATTGGTCTGACCTGGGTCACCCAATTTAACTTCTGTACCTGAACCCCCTTACCTGCCAGCTGTTCCGGTGTCATTTTTGACCAATCGGTAACTTTTTTCCCAACTATATACCATGCCGTTTGTTCTTCCCTAGTCACAGATACATGTGGGATTGAGGCATTTTGAAAAAGCTGTTGCATGTCTCTTGTGAGACTACAAGTAACTGCGGAGTTCCCTGCCCTGTCCCAATAAAGATTTTGTAATAGGATCCTGGTCACCTTGTGTTTAAAAAATTGTTCCTCATACTTGGGATCAGGTCCCACATTTTTCCTGTAATACATTGTACAGTGTAGTTGTTTGGCAGCCTCTGGTAACTGAATAGCCGTACTATATTTGCTCAAAGCTAGGTTAGTTAACTCATTGGCCACGCTTTGTGGTCCTGTTTCAATAAGATCATTACTATACCAGTAATGTAAATCCCCTTGCCCTACCTGCAACATTTCATCCTGGATTTTCATACGCTTAGCCAAGATTCCTGATGCATTTGGTACTGCTGCTATTCTAAAAACATGCATCAGATCCCTTCCTAATAAGTTAACAGGGTAAATCCGGGAGACAATCACCCGAAGTCTAATAGTTTGATTAGTTTCAGGGTCCGTAAACCATAAAGGTTTAGACAAAGGTTCCTTATAAATTCGGCCGTCGGCCGCTTTGACTAATACATAGTCATCAGTAGTCACATTGGACGGCACTGCAGTGTGTTTCAATAAGGTCCTAGAAACCCCTGAGACACATAGAAATTCTACGTCCCTCCCTTCAACCTGTAATATGATTACCGGTTGCACTTCTAACTGCATAGTCGTAGCTAGAGCTGTCAGGCTAACAACCTGATATTCACCTTTTTCTGAAAAATCAGTTATCTCATGTTCCCATCCTGCACATTCTCTTTTACCTTCTTTATTCACATCCTCAAAATCATCCTCATTCTGTATTACTGACTCTTGCCAGTCGACCTCAGCACCTGGGTCCGGTTCGTCCGTGCTGCCATCATATAGTCATGCTGAACCATGATCTGGAGCAGCAGCGGATTTCCCGGGATTCCGGCAATGTCTTGCAAAATGCCCCTTCTTACTGCATTTAAAACATTTCCCCCTCTTTTGTCTGCCTTTGTAATCTTCAGAATGTCCTACATTCCCACTCCCTCTGCCTTTACCCCATCCCCTTTCCTCTACCTCTGTTGGACGGAGCTTACATTAACATAAGTGTTTCATCCGCGCTCACCGTAAAGGTTTGAGCCTGTTTTCTTTTCTTTTCCTCAAAATATTTTTCTGCATGTAAGGGGATATGAGTCTGTGGACAGGGTATGTACTTTAGCTTCTTTTTATTTTTACTCTGATTTGTCTATACTACGGTTACGTAGTTCCAGAGTCTCCTCTGCTTGTTTTTCTAAAACTATGGAGGGTATTTTTCCCTGCTTCTCTGCCTCCTGTAAAACTACGGAGGACACCTTTTTTTGATTTTCTGCTTCTTTTTCCTGATACTGGGGTGGACCGACCATTTCTTTAGGGACTTCTGGATACAAGGGTGGGGCTGTCAGTTTACGACAGACAACAGATGTCTCATCATCTTCTTTATGGACAAAAAATGCACCTTTTTGCACTCGAGCCACCAATTTCCTTATTCGAAAATTGTTCCCTATGCCTCTTATTAGCTTCTTTTAACCATTTCTGTGCTTGAGGGAATCCCACCTTTACTTGATTTTTAACTTTGCCTCCTGCGTCCCTACGCAGATCTCTCACCAAATTTTGACATTCGGATCTATTTAAGTTACCACTAAATCCATAATTTGTCTTTCATTTTTTATGCATTTTAAGTTTTTTTTTTGGATGTAATTTAAACATATATTCCTCATCTTCAGTCCTTTTATTTAAGCAGCCCTTACTAGCACAACAACTGCTTCCTATTCCCATTTTTCTTATTTAAAAGAAAAACTGTTTCCTTTTCCTGAGATCTCTACCGGTCTTTTGTAAAATTTAAACAAAAGAAATTCCTTTATGATTAGTCCCTTTAAAAAAAGTACTTTTATAAATGTAAAAGTTTACCTTACTGTGGATCTTCCGCCCCGTTCGTCACCGTCCCACAGATCGAATCTAAGAGTGACTGGCCTCTACTTACGACTTCTTTGTCGGAGGTCTTTCCGTTCAAGGGAGCCCGAGATTCGTTCTCCCCTCCTGTACAGGTTTTTCAGTCCCTCTTATGTGATTCGTACCGTGAAGAGGTGGCCCCACGTTCTTGTGTGCCAGAAATGTCAAAAGATTTTAATACTCTTAACATATACTGGAAGAATCATGCAGATAAAAATAAGCAAAAAGGTTTATTTTACATGCGTGGAGACATGCTACAAAGTACATGGTATGTCAGCAGTCTAATTTCTGTACACTTCACATGGGTTTTTATACCCTTCTCTGCACATACACAGTAGCTGGTTACTAGACAAGGAATTTCAGTCAAGGCTATAAATTCACATACTGGAGCCTTAGATGGTCAGAGGTCAGTCACAAGATAAGCTTGTGCCTGGACCAAGGTAACATCTGTGCATTCCTCTTTGGTCAGCAAATTCTTTACAAGAAAAACAGCTTATTTTAACTTGCTTCTTTGCACGCAATGCAATTTCACATTTTAACCCTTACTATACATGATACAAAGATGTTGAACACAAAGATTCTTACTACAGGCTCGCAAGGGCATTTAGCTTAGTACTAACCTAAACAAGCATGAGGTAAGGGGAGACTGATTGACAGGATACTATAGTATAGTGTAAAGTAAATAAGAGCATAGAAGAAGGAGAAAAGGTTTAAGTTATAATACTGCACAGAACTTACAAGAGACTTATGGTTCAAATGTTTTTCATTTGGGTACAGAAGGCTTTGTAAAAACTAGGGAAAGATCTTTGGGAGGGACTCATATGCAGGTGAGACTAGAGCTGGGTGACAGTGATGCAATGTCTATTTCTAGGAGCAAATAAGTGATAAGGTTTAGAATATTATTATCTTATTTTTTAGTCAATGCATTGTTGAGGGAGTCCTGCAGTATGATGATGATTATTATTATTATTATTATTATTATTATTATTTTTTATTATTTTTTTTAATTTATATATTTATTTTTTAATCGGATCCCACTTTCCTTTTTGAGGACATTGTAATGTTATTCTCTTCTTGGGGTCAAAGACACAAATCTACGTATATTGTTAGCTGTGGTTTAGGAGAAGGACAGAGTTTTCTTGGATGCACTGGCTTTAATTGTGAAACCATGTTCTAGTTTTTTGTCTGGTTTTAAAAGACTATTTGGCATAATGGTTAAGGTCTTTGCCTCCCATGCACAAGGTACAATGTTCAATCCTGACGTCCAACCAATGCCTGTTTGGAGTTTGCAAGTTCTTCCTGTGTCTTTGTGGGGTTCCTGCCATCTCCAAAAAAATAAATAAAAAAAAAAAACATGAGCTGTTTCCATCTCAAACTCACCAGTGAATGAAGCTGTTGGCAGCAACACAGACTCTGCATGGTGCCCTGTAAGAGGAAGAGTTGCACACACTAACTGCTTTGGGCATCTACTGTGGTTTGTAGCATCCTTAAGATAGGAGACATGGGTCACAGGCTGCATGCTATGGAAGAACTAGCCACCCAATGGTGTAAAATATGGCTCTAGGTGATTCAGGCATGTTGACTAATGTCGACAGGGCATGGGTATTTGCTGATGATATGTGGGTTGAGGACCCAACCTACACCAGTGCCCCATGCTAATGGTGGAAAGAATGTATATGTTTCTGTGTGCCAGTGTGCCTGCCATAAATCCCAGCAGAGCTACTGGCTGGCCAGTATCCAGTTGCCCATCCTGGGTTATGTGAGATAGTTCTGTTGAATGAATGCTGGAACTAAAACTAATCACCAGAGATGAACTAAGAATTGCTACAGTTAATGTAGGTTGGTTATCCTATATATTCAAGAGACAAAATGGAAGGGCAGTGCAGCAAAGCCACTTGGCTTAGGATCCAGAGTCTACTACTCAGGATGACAGGCTAGAAATGGTGTGGGAAGTGTGGTGAGAGAGAGGCTTCAGAAGATTTTGAGGGATGTCATCAAAATTGATGACAGAATCATGGCAGTCAGACTCCAGCCTAGGGCAGTATTCATAGTCTCAGTCTATGCCCTGCAGCAGGGTTGTGGTAGTGAACAGCCATTGCCTAGGTCCACATAGAGCAAGAGGAAAAAAGAAGGAGAGGCCATTCTAAACTTCTGTCTGTCAAATGGCTTGACAGTAGCCAACATGGATGGTGCAGTGATGCAGCAGTAGTGTTGCCACCTCACAGCAAGAGGCTCTCTGGTTCGATTCTAGGCTGGGGTGCCTTCTGTGCGGAATCTTCATGTCCGCCCTGCATTTGTGTGGGCTTCCTCTGGATGCTCCAGTTTTCTTCCACATTTCAAAGACATGTGTCTGGAGTACTTCTCCCCGGACCTCAGTTGAACATTGGTTTTGTTCCAAGTTGGACTTTCCTGGTAAACAAATGTTAAATAAATAAATATGGTTCAAAAAGAGAGACAGTCACAAGATCACATGCAAAAGTGGCCAACATGAAACTCAGGTAGACTTCCTCCTAGTAAGGAAAGAGCACTGGGTAGAAATCAGTTATTGCAAAGTCATCCACAGTGAAACAGTCAGCCCACAGCATAAATCATTGGTTGGCAGTAGACAAAGATGGCTCTAAGGTCAATAGAGATGAGGTTGAAGACCCAGACATTGATTGGAAAGGAAGAACAACAGTTCAAGCAACTACTCAGAGCTCTGTCACCTCAAGAAGAGGAGGAAAGAGGAAGAATGGCAGTACATCAATACAGCTTTTGGGAGGACTACAGAGCAGATATCATCACACTCAGCTTAGCACATTGCTATGTTGTGCTTCTGAGATTACATACATAACTAAAAAAAAGGCTGTTTTAGCCACAGACCTGGTTTTGAAGGATTTTATTAAGTTCCTGAGTAGTTTGTTTACTTCAGTGATGAGGGATCTAACATTCTGGGAATAACTCTTGATGTCCTTCCATCTCACTATTGCCTAGAGCAGCCTAACGTCTGGCCAGTATACCAAAGCCTTTAGGTTGTAATGGGTATGCTGCATGTCACATGTATGCTCCCCATGTACAGTGTAGGGCATAAAGATGATGTCGAGACGTACCAGCCTCTGAACTTCTTCGCAGCTGGTCCAAACTCCATCTTTGATTGTCCGAATGAACACTTGTTCATATGCTGGTATCTACCATGTTCAACTGTTCCTTTCGGGTTTTTTTATTTTCTTGTCTTAGTTTTGCCTTGGTTCTGGTTCTTGGATTTCATGTCATCCAGACAGGGGAAATGCAAGTGTGGGAGACAGATATTCCTAAAAGATTGTCACAAGCAGTGTTTGCTCTGTGTAGGCACTTCCCACGATGATACATCATGTGAGATTTGTCAAGCTTTCATCTCTAAGACATTGCAGCGATGGCTTTCTTCCTTGTGATTTACTTATAGAACCAACAACTTAAACTGTTGGCTATGGATACCATGGAAGGATCTTCCTATCCCAAAGGTCAGCTGTCTGCAAAGAAAAAGACCAAGAAAGCTGGGTCTGATTATTTGGCTTTACCACCTCCATTGGAATTCTCTCTTGAGGCTGGTGAAAGCCTGGAGGATTGTCTGGTTTATTTCTCAGATTCCTCTGGCATGACTGTTTTGGAGATCAGCATGGATCTGAACCCATACACATCCATGGATGTTTTACAGGTGTCCACTTTGGATGTACATGAGGAATTATTGCTGGATATTACTTAAGGGCCTAGGTGTGTCCCTCAAATTTTAGTGAGGGAAGAGGTTCTGACTACCATTATAGAGTGTCATCAGGGATCAGATCCTTCAAAATGTTTCTTGGGCTGTGTAACAAAAGGAGATACTACCAGCCCAGCTAGTTGGAATTTTGTAAATAATTATATCTCATTTGTGAATATTAATATGATTTATATAGAAGTGTGATAGAGGGAGATACTGCCAGCCAATATTGTTATTTTATTATTTATTATTAAATATATTTAAACCTTTCATTGTGGTTGATATTTGAGAAACACACTCTGAGTGTACTTGCATATTTATTTGGTAACACTGTGGGCCACTCCTAATAGCCTTGCTCGTGGTCAAACTACAACTTGGATTAATAGTAACATTACATAGTAAGATTGGAAACCCTTTCTTAAGGGCCTTAAAGTAGCTGATAAAGAGTTGATTGGTGGCAGTAATAACTACCTTATAGTCTGGGCAAAGGAGTGCATAGCTAGTAAACCTGTGCCAGCCTTTCCCAGGTGTGTGTGTGTGTGTGTGTGTGTGTGTGTGTGTGTGTGTGTGTGTGTGTGTGTGTGTGCGTGTGCGTGTGCGTGTGCGTGTGCGTGTGTGTGTGTGTGTGTGTGTGTGTATAAATCAAATCTCAAGGAGTGTGTGTATCAGCTACTTGGGCAGGGCCATCAAGCACTGGTTGTACAGAGAAGGTGCTGGTGGTCTTGGCCACTCAGCTGAGATCTCAACTCTATAGCTGTACCAGTGGGGAGTCCTACTGGGGATCTGCAGAAAGAGGGAGAAACCAACCCCAGGCTAAAGGACTGGTATATGTCAGCCTGACTAAAGCAGATATGATTGCAGCCATGGTCACAGCTGCATCACAGACCAGCAACCAGAAGGACAATCAGACTGGCCTTGGGAATATACAACTCTCAGAAAATGGACAGTTCAACCTGTCCACAGAGGACTTAAAATTCATCTGGAGTTTAAAAGACTTTTACTGGAGGCCGCACATTTGCAAATGGAATCAGCAGAGAGACTGTGGCAGGAGAAACAAATTGAATTAGAAGCAGTAAAGAGACTGAGACATCTGGAAGCTGAAAAAAATGAGAAGAGGCAGCATGAAAAGGGGATGCGGACTCTTTGCCAGGGTCATGGAGGCAATTAGGAAGGAAGTAACTGGACCCCTGAAGCAACAAAGGTCAGTAAATTTCTTCCACAATTTACAGGGAGTGATCATTTTGATAGTTTTATTCATATGTTTGAAAGGGTATGTAAACAGTATAACGATGAACAAGGGCTCTGGGTACGGATCCTGACCCCCTTAATCCATAGTAAAGCTATAACTGCTATTTCTAAATTGTCTGGTATTGATTGGTTAAATTATAATACAGTTAAAATTGCCTATTAGGGTGTTTTAAGTTAACACATGAAGCTTATAAAAAAAAAGTTTCATGAGCATAGACACAAGGCAGATGAAAGTGTGTGTGAATATATTGCTGAGTTAAGTATGTATTTTCATAGATGGGTGAGTGGGTATCAGGTCACCACTTTTGAAGGGCTGGCAGACCTTTTGATGAGGGAACAAGCCCTTAGCACTTTGCCTGAGGGCCTGAGGATCTGATTGGCAAATAAGGAATGCGGGATAGCAGAGGAGTTGGGGAAAAAGGGGGACCTATACCTAGCATGCAGGGCATCATTGCACAGGAAAGGGATACCCAGTACTGCTCATAGGTCTAAAAGAACCCATGGTGGGCAGCCTAACCACCCCAACAGAGTCTGCCGGTAGCAGGGGAAGGCACTAGTCCAGGTACACATCCAGGACCAAGGTTTAAATGTTTTAAATGCAGCCAGTGGGGCCATGTAGCATGTAGATGTCCATGGAGGCAAGGTGGGGAACAAAAGGTGGGAAACCCAGTAATTGGGAATGGCAGAATGCCAGCAGTAAGCTGTCTGGAGACAACAAGGGTACCAAACTATCACAAAAGGTTATATCCTAACTTAGTAGATGGAAAAGAGGCCACTGCTAAGAGAGACACAGCCTCTGACCTAACCATTGTGAAGCCTGCAGTAGTTAAAGAAAAGCACTACTTGCTTGGGCAGTCTACTCCAGTCAGAGCTTTAGGTTGGACTCCATTCCAAATACCTTTGCTATGGTTCACTTTGACTGGGTGGGTGGAAAAGGAAGCAAGCAAGTAGATGTGTTTGAGTATATCCATGCACATGCCCTGATAGGGAATGATTTTGATAATGCAGTATCTTGTGGGCATGCAGTTACATTCAGGCTTGGAGACAAGCCTGTGGGTCTGGTAGCCAGGGGGGGGGGGCCCAGACAGACTGCAGACTTGAAACCAGTACTGGTGTGGTGGTTACTTCAGAGAGAGAGCTAACCTGTAGCAGTGAAACTGAAGGTGAGCCACAGCTGCTTGTGGGTACTGGTGCTCCCTTGGACAGAATGAATGCAAGGGCAAAGGTGGGTAGCAGTACCCAGGCTGACATTGAGGCACTGCTGTCAGAGAATACCAGACTTCCTGTGGAAGGGGAGCTGGGAAGGGCTACAAGAGAGAGTTGAGACAGCCTCAGCTCTCAGACCCTACATTACAGGGTTTGAAGGAGGTAGCCATTGAGGCACCTGATTATCAAGAGAAGGGGGAATCTTTATACTGGGACAAGGGGTTACTGTATAAAGAGTGGACCCCTGAGGGAGGGCTAGAGGGTGAGAGAATACAGCAGTTAGTAGTGCCCAGAGCCTACCATCTGGCACTTCTAACAATAGCCCATGATATTCCCTTTGCAGCTCATACTGGCATCAAGCATACCAAGAGATATATTATGCAGAACTTTTATTGTCCTGGGATTTCCAGAGATGTAACAGGGTACTGCAGGACCAGTGAGCAGTGCCTAAAAGTAGGCAAGGCAGGAGACAAAATGAAAGCATCTTTGATGCCTTTGTCTGTGATTAAGGAGCCATTTCAGAGGGAAGCTATGGCTATTGTGGGGCCTCTGAATACCCCAAAGTTCACAGGAAAAAAGTATATCCTAGTGGTAGTAGATTATGCTACCAGATACCCTGAAGTGGTGGCCCTATCCTCCACTGAGGCAGAAAATGTGGCAAATGCTTTGTTAGAGATTATAAGCGGGATATGTTTCCCAAAAGAAATACTGACTGACAAATGTGCCAATTCCTCGTGAGACCTGCTGGCTTGCCTATGGAAGCACTGTGGGGTGAAGCACCTAAAGACCAACCCCTACCATTCCCAGGCTAATGGTCTGCTTGACAGGTTAAACTCTACACTAAAGACTATGCTGCAAGCATTTGCAGACCAGTTTAAGAGGGAGTGCAACAAATATTTGCCCCATCTGTTGTTTGCTTTCAGGGAGGTGCCCCAGTAATCCACAGGTGTTTTACCCTTTGAGTTACTGTATGGCCATAGGGTGAGAGGGACCTCTAGATTTGATTCATGATGAGTGCAAGAGTGAGTGTGAATCCCACAAGGAGTCTGTTGTGGCATATGTCCTGAACCTCAGCACAAGGCTCAGAGAACTCATGGGCTTGGCCAAGGAGAACCTGGCAGAAGCCCAACAGCAGAAAAAGGTCTGGTATGACAAGAATGCTCAAGCTGGAGAGTATGCTGTAGGGCAGCAGGTAATGGTTCTCATTCCTGTCAGACACAACAAGCTGCAGGCAGTTTTGGGAGGGACCCTTCAAGGTGGCAAAGAAGGTCAGTGATGTTAACTACATGGAAGAACTGCTAGGCAGGAAGCAGGGGCACAAACTGTACCATGTTAACATGATGAAACCTTACCATCATAGGGAGGCTCTAGTGTTAAGTATTTGCACTAGAAGGCAGGACAAGTTTGAGGGGGATCTATGGCTACAGGGTGCCAGCCACCCAAATCCCAAATTACTATGGTGGAGCCTTGGGTTGCAGGTATATGATAGGACAGTGCAGCACCGTACTGAGGTCAGCAATGCCAAGCCAGCTGGAATCCCAAGACAGGGTATGGGGTAGTGTATTCCCAGATAGGCTCTCCCCTCTCAAGCGATGTTTCTCAAGAGTCATTGAAAAACTAGCTTGAGTCTTAAGGCGGGGTGAGAAATGTAACAAAAGGAGATACTGCTGGCCAGCTAGCTGGAATTTTGTAAATAATTATATGTCATTTGTAAATATTAATATGATTTATATAGAAGTATAACAGAAGGAGATACTGCCAGCCCAGCTATCTGGAATTTTGCAAGTGGATGTGTGTCATTTGTGATTGTCAACATGCTCATGTAAGATGCTTGTGTTACAGCTGTATTAGAACTGTATTTCATATTGTAAATACATGTGCTGAAGAGACATTTTGTACAGTACTGAGCAGAAATGTATATGGACTATTGTAACTGTTTAGATGTATATGTTTTAATAGGGGAGACTGAAACACAGGAGATTAACTTGCAAAATCACAGACGAATAGTTGAAATTAAGTTGCTTTATGGCTGGTCCATAAACAAAAGATGTTATCTGTCAGGTTCGGTGCAGTAACAGATACAATCCCCATGATTCAATAAACTCCATGCAGGCATAGTACTATTCCTACATGGTGTGAACCGTGTCTGCTTAGCATTAGCATTAACAGTAGCGTGCCTTACATATTCATGAAGGTGTGCTACTGTTAAGGCTAAATGGATACAAACAGTACTGAGTGCAAGGGACATGTTTAAGTTGTGCATGCACATATAACATGCCCCCTGCACTCAGAAAGTGCCATACAGCACTTTCTAAAAGTATTTCAGTGTCCGGGGGCACAAAAATGAAATATAAAATGAGTACTTTAGTGTCCGCAGACACTGAAATAGCTAGAGAAGCAAGAAACAATGCAAGGGGTGTGTGACAGGTTCTGTCACACACCTCCTGCATTGTAAAAGTGCTGTATGGCCATAGCCGTCACATGTACAGGTTTCTGCAGAATGCCCAAATGCCTGCCTCACATACTTCCCACCCTCCTGGAGCAAGAAATCTGTACAAAGCCAGCTTTACATGTAGGTGCTCACTGTTTCAGTACCAAGACAGGCGTTTTATTTTTACATGGGAAAGCAAAGTTAAAATTATTTTAATTTTAAATTATGTAGTAATTGATATCTGTCAACCAAGGTAGTGTAGCTGGTCTAAAATGTAAGTGTGAGTGCATATAACATGTGAAATCACCCATGTACACACACGTGTCTCAAACAGTATATTCACATCCCATGGTAATGTAATGAAAGCAAATAGATAGATGTCATGTAAAGTAAATCATATACACTTACTAATATGTCAGTAATGATTAATGAAGTCATAACCTGATATTTTTTTAGAATGGAAAGTGAGCAATGGTAAGCAGTGCGCAGCTATGTTTAGTTGGTGTAAGCATTGCTTAAATGTGAATGCTAAGCCAGCTAAATGGATTTGCACACTGTTAAGCAATGCTCAGCAATTTAAAAATGGTCCAATGATGGCAAAGGGTAGGAATATCACCTTATTTAAACAATGCAGGTGGGAATACAGATATAACCTGTTTAGTTTGATCTCTGCAGGAATATGTCTGGCATTGGAGAGGGAGTGCACTTTTGGGCACAGCACTGAGGCATCCTGGAGTCCAGGGTCATGGCTGGACTCCTCATAGTACACCATGGTGACAGACTGCTGCAGGGCTAGTACCAGGGCTCTCAGTGCAAATCGGACGCAACCTCTCAAGTGCCACTGAAATCTACCAAACTGCTGTGCAGGTATGGCATATTATGCTGACCTAAAGCATAGGAAGGGGGAGCTCTTGGCCCAATGGATCCAAGAAGCTCTGGACTGGCATGCTTCAGCAGTTTTTAAGTATCCCAGATAGGGCTGTACCAAATCCTAGCCTGAATATGTGATAGACAGGTATGCATAATGCTTGTTTCTCACACCTACAGCTGCAGAAGTGAGGGCTATGAACATTGAGGCCCATGCTGACAGACTGACAAGAATGCACTGACAGGCTGGTGAGTACAGATCTATCTTGCAGTATATAGTGCCATAAAGTAGAAGGAGTACATTGCTTACTGCCAGAATGTATATTGTGCATTGTGTCTAATGAATAAAATATGTTTGTCACACTAATACTAATCCACAGGATGTCCATTAATAAAAGTGTCATTTCACTGTAATAAAAATATACAGCAAACTGTTGTGTTTACTCTGGTATGTTGCTGTAGAAATAGAATGTGTACAGGTTCTTAACAGCAAATATGGCACTGACAGCATGAAATGACTGAGGCTGCTCTGGGAAACAGCTAGTATGCATTGCAGTCTTGTGGTAACCTTTGCTTTCCAGATTGTGCTATTTCAAAGGATAATACACAGTAGAATAACTATCGGCCATGCATGAATCTCAGGATTACAATGTCAGACTGTCCAACCCAGAGAGTATTAGTTAAAAATCAGTCAAGCAAAAAACAGAAGTTCCCAAGTGTAATGGAAAACAGCAGTGTTGTTCATTTTATCACACTCAGACATGGTTCAAATCCAGGGAGTAGTACTGAGATGTGTGCATATATACACAATAGAAGCCCTGAATATTTGTAGAAACAGTCAGAAAATGTTAACAAATATTTTCCTTACAGGTCTCACAGGTAAAAATAATGTGTGTAGAAGCTGTAGGAAGGGTATAGCAATACACTTGAATATGTGTAGAAACAGTCAGAAGGTGTTAATAGATATTCCTCCACAGGTCCTACAGGTAAAGAAATGTGTGTAGTAGCTGTATGAAGGGTATACTAATACACCATGTACAACTGTTCCACTGCCAACACCATATGCCTGCAAATCTCAGCAGGACAGGTACATACATCATGCCATCATCCTGATACATGTCTCCCAAGTGTCATGCTGTCATGGCTAGTGGTCATTGCTGCCAATCACCTTGGACACAGATAGGAATCCAGGTGAACTATGCTAGTACCAGACTCACACAAGATCATTGCAGGGTAACTCTTCTATGTCAAGTATGTAACCCTGACATGTACAAGCCACCTCCAGTAAAGAAGTCACAGTGTAACCAGTCTGTCCCATAAGATTACAGGATGACAGTCTAACAGGTATGTATGTGGCACAGAAGCTATGGGCTATAAGTACATGTAAAGTTAGGGCAGGCCTGTGGAGTACTGAGCAGTATTGTTGTGAAAAATAGAAGCCAATACAGTTGTCAATAGACTTTCTATTCTCTACCCTCACCCATCATCTGCATCTAAAATTATTATTCATATACCAAGGGTATGTTGATTTCAAAATCTATTGTTGGGACATGTGTTCTATTATTGTTCATGTATTTCTTTGATTGCAAATTAACATACCTTGTTCAAATATCATTATTGGTTGCCTGTTGCCGTCAATGTAACTTGCATGCCATTAAAATCCTTACTGTTGTTTCATTTATGCAAGTGTTCTGTTTGCTATGTAACTGTTCCAAATCGGTTGGTTTGGGTTAAATGGAACACCCATGCATGCTGTTATAACTAATTTTGAAATGTGTTGTTCATGACTAACCAATATATCCTGGAAAATCACACCATAGCACATTTGGAAAGGCCGATCCCGGTGGATCTGCTAGTCTCACCCCATCTGGCCATGGCACCGGGCCTCAGCATGTCAGGGACCCTACACAGAACAGCCTCCTCCACTGGTCCTGCACCACCTTTGGGAGGAACCACCTCAGGGTGCAGACGCTGAGTGGAGCCCGTCACCCGCCAACAGTTCCAAGTTATGGTGCACAGTGCCATCCGCTCAGAGTTGTGTGGGCAGCTGTGCCAGATGGAGGGCTAACTGGTGCACCTGGAAGGCCAGGCTGCTTCACTTGTCCAGCCCCCAGCACAGCCACATTCAGGGCCATGAAGGTGCAGTGGTGACTGCCCATAGGTGGGGAACTCAGTCCCACTGTATCCATTTGGGGGATCATGGGCCTCTGATTCCAAACCACCCTCCCCGTCCAATGTGTTTGCCCTTCTCATGTGTCATATACTGCCCTGTCTGCTGTCTTGTGTTTATTGTCTATCTGCAAATGCTACCTATCTTACCCAAACTACCTCCCCAAACATACCCACAACCCTTCCCCAACATCCCATTCTCACCTAAAAAATGGGGGCATCTGTCCCACCAAAAATAATTGCCCCATACATAGCTCTACATTTTGCCCCCATGTACAGTAAAATTAATCCATCTATTCATGTATTATTCAACAAATGTATGTCACCAACACGCCTCCCTGTGGAGTGTGTGGCTGTAAATTCCAAATTCTACACATTATGCACAGTTGTTGCTGCAGAAGAAATGTAGAGCTATGGTCCTTTTCCATACCCATCCTGCATATCCGTAGTTGCTTTCCTTAATATTTTACCCCCACTTGCCCCCATTTCAACACTTTCCTATCACCCTTTTTTCATTTATTTACTTAAAATTAGAATGGGTGTAAGTGGTGCTAAGTCAAGCTAAGAGGGTTTAACCTTCTCGTAGCATCGTTTAGCTCTAAGCAAATCTATGCAAACCCGATTACAACTTCTTAAAAGTGCCTCAATCACTCATTCTCCACCAGCCCTTGTTCATCCCAGCAACAAACTAATCAGCCCTGCCAAGTCTTAAACCCAGGATACTGTGCACTACAACTACAGCAACATACCACTATACCATCTAAGCTGTGGGAACCTGTTATCTTTTACAAACATATCATGCATTCTGTTCATTTAACATTAATGAAAAAAGTCAGCACTTCCAAGTCTTAAACCCAGGACCCTGTGCACTACAATCACAGTATCACACATCTACACTATCCAAGATGTAGGAAGTTGCAATGTTTTAACAAACATATCATGCATTACAGTCATTTAACATAAGGGAAAAATATATATCTGTAGTACTCTTATATAGACATACATATACATGTATATGTAGATACCAATACACACACACACACACACACACACACACACACACACATATATATATATATGTGTGTGTGTGTGTGTGTGTGTGTGTGTGTGTGTGTGTGTGTGTGTGTGTGTGTGTGTGTGTGTGTATATATATAAATATATATATATATATATATATATATATATATATATATATATATATATATATATATATATATATATATATATATATATATATATATATATATATATATATATATATATATATATATATACACACACACATATATATATATATATATATATATATATATATATATATATATATATATATATATATATATATATATATATACATGTACATATATACACACACACATATATATATATATATATATATATATATATATATATATATATATATATATATGTGTGTGTGTGTGTGTGTGTGTGTGTGTGTGTGTGTGTGTGTGTGTGTAAATATATATATTATATATATTCATACATATATATATATATATATATGTATATATATATATATATATATATATAGATAACCAACCTCTTACTGCAAGATATCTGCAAAAAGCCTGACAAAGTGGGGAGATAAAGGGCAAACAATAGTGACATCTTCTAAATATGACTGTCATACACGTAGAGGTCTGCTTGAGTTGCATGGTTTGCTGTAAGATAAAATTCCAGATAGATTTCAGGTCTGAAAAGCAAATGAATGTCATTATTTACTGATGTCAATGCTCACATCATCCCAATGATTTGTCAGAAACCAACAACTGTTATGGGCAACAGACCAAACATATGAGCCATGCATCTTGACAGTGTCTAGACATCTAGACAGTGTAGTGGTATGACCACAGTCATGTAACAAAATAGAAAAAACTGTGGCAGCTGCTAACCATGTCACCCAGCACCTTCTGAACCAATGTAAAACCAACATGACACTACCTCTAATCAGCTCAGGGAATTACCAATGTATATCTGAATATATCATGCACTACAGGGATGGAACTGTAGGGAAAAGCAGATATTGTTGCAAAACTGTCCACCCACAATCATTTGCACCACAGTCACAGCAACATACCAGTATGCCAAATGAACTCTAGAGTAGAACGACTGTTTGAACAAACATATCCTGATTGCCAGTCACACACTACACTGACATATACTGGCCCAACTCACAGTCTACTGGGAATCCTGAGGTGTTACGGGACATTTCTCAGTCTGCCTCTACAAATATATACACCTGATAGACCACCAGCAACTGTAGCAGCATGCACAGTCAGATAGAAAAAGGATCTATGACACTCACATCTGCTACTCTCCCTACTCAGCCCAACAAACATTTACACACAACACTGCTACACAATCATGGCAGTCTGTTATCAATGGCCAGACATACATAACTCTCAACTGTACAGATTTCCACAAAATGTCCAGGATGTGGGATCCATATTCATGGCTGGATACCACTTCCAGGAGTCTGCTAAGCCACTAGGATGATACCTGGTCTGCAGTCACTAAATAATGATACACCATACCTCTGAATCTCTTACTGTAAGACATCTGGACAAAGCATGACATACTTGGGGGACAGTGGGCTGGACAGCAGGACATATCTCACATAATGGTGTTACGAACTGAAACAGTTGCTGGTGTTACAGGCTTTGTTGTGACATAACATCACTGAAGGGTATGATGTCTGAAACAGCAATAGAAGTCAACATTTTCTGACTACAATCTTCACATTATTCTGCTGATTTCACAAAAACAGATGTTGTCTGAGGAACAGACCAAACATCACAGGCAAACCTCTGGGCAGTCTGTGTACATCAGGACAGTCGAGAAGTATGTCAGAGACATATTACTGTCAGACATCAAATCACACATAAAAATGCATGTCCAGACAAACCCTGTTAATCTATCAATCCTCTATGTGTATAACACCACTATTTACTTACAATCTGTACCCAATTCTGGAGCTTTGTCCCCCACGTTGTTGGGCTGTCTCCACATGTCCTGTCCTGAGAAGTATTCTCACCTACTATCTGTGAAGCTGTTGCCCCCACAACGCCATAATGTCCTCCACAAAGGCAAGAAAAAGGGGCAAGGGCCACATGAAGGACGTAATTATAGCACTGTGTTGCTATGGCATTGGCCAATGGAAATACAACACAGCTGCTCTGGATGCAAGTAGCAAGTGGGAGACACCGATTAGTGCACAGGCCATCACCTGCTCATGAGCATTGCCTACAAAAGGCAAGCTGCTGCCTATGCAACACAGGTCTCAACCTATCAACACAAAGACAGACTGTGACTGCACAAACCTAACCATTTGCATTGTTGTGAGGAAACTCTTCAGCTCTATAACAGGTATGTCAATCATGTAAGGTTGTAATGGAATGCAGAAGGGAGATGCAATAATATCAAATAGGACACTAAATACTAGGCTGCAACAAGACCTGCTGGACTCACATGCTGCTGTTCGGCACCTATGGCCATTCCTGCTGGCCTTATCTGTATTGTCATGGATCACATCTCTGGCCCCTGAGTTACCCCAACAAAGGTCAGCTCATGTATGACTACTACCGGAGTGTCTGTTGTCCAATACTGAGTGGGGAACTGCTAGGCCAGCTACCTGGAATGTTGTAATTATTCATATGTCTCCTGTGAATGCTACTCTGATAGATATGCTTGTCTTACAAATGTAAGAGACTTATATAGGGTATGTGCATAGTACACAGCAGGTGCAGATGTTTATGTGGAATTGTATATGATATACTGAGCCCATACCTGACAACTGTCCAGAGTTTTGCAGACTGACCACATGTCTGCCTCATATTTGTAGTCAATGCCTCATACAGTTGTATATTGTCTGGATCATCACTGGCAACCCATTAAAGACTGACGTCATAACATATTAGCATACATTTGATTTCATACCCTGCAGAGAAGACCTCTGAATGTGACACCGTCTTTGCTGGCAACTAAGTGTGTGTCAGCTAGATTCATAAAGTGACACTATTTACTGGCCTTTGCCCACCAGTGATATGTGCCTTTGTGCAGATATCTTGCTTTAACAGGGGATAGGTGCCTTACCATGAAACTCATGTCAGTGCAAGAGCACCTTGTCCTGTAGGATGCCACCATTTCTGCAATCACTGGCACCTGCTTTGTAGCTGTGGAGAGCACACCAACCTTGCCAGATCACTCATCCCATCATATGTTTAGACCCCAAATGGAGGCTTGCAATGCCACAGGAGGTGGAGTGTTGAACATTATCATACACATATACACCTCCAGGCTGGCCAAACAGTATGACACATGGGAGACATCCCAAGTGCAGTTAACAGTTGACAAAACACCTACTCAAATCATAGCTAGCAACAAGCCACCAACCATGACTATGGATACCCACCACACCTATTAGGACCTGCTGGAATCTGTCAGGATTCAGTCATCTACCCTGCTCCTGTGTGACTTCAGATACCCAACCATAGACTGCATGACCTATGCCACCTGAACATGACCTCACATACATTCCTCGGCTTTGTCAATGGCAATGCAATGAATCAGCCAGTTAACCCTCCTACGACAGGTGGAAATATCCTGTACCTCTTCCTAACCAACATGAGTAGACACTGTAGCACTCCTACAGTGCCATCCTCCTTGGTAATATATGACCACATAGCCCTCACTCTTCAGGTCACCATCGCCCCTGCCCACCCATCCTTTACAGTCAAACAGAATTAACTGTACACAAATGACTATAAATCCAATCAGAGCAGGTAGAAGTAGCTGTACAGCAATGTCCCATTTGTTGAAACTAGCAGCAGTATCCAGGCCCACACCACAATACTATGTGGGCACCTACATAGCTGTATGGACTCAGCAATACCTGACAGGACAACATCATCTCCTTCAAGGTAGGGTAAACAACAGTGGTGGACAGCAGCAATGCACAAATACCATAATAGGTGGAAATTATTGCTGGATGGGCCAAGAAGGAACAGGTGCCTCATTGGAAGAAATATCACCTTGGTCTGCACAAGCAGATAAGGTCACAGGTGATTTACCCTAAGGCTATCTTTGAGTTTAAACTGGACACATCCACCAAGGCCAATCACTAGGCCTTACACACATGTGTTTGCAATTCCAGAGGCAACACACAAATCTGCTCTGTAGTGATGGTCAATAACACCACACACACATATGGCATAGATACAGGCAACCAGCTGCAGAAAGGTGAAGTGTAAACATCACCCCCTATCCCCCCATTGGTACACATGTGCATGCACAGCACCTGGTCCCCCTACCCTCATTATCAGGAACCAAGCCCGTAATGCCCTCTCAAAGGTAACACACAGAAGTCTCCATAGGCCTGATACCATCCATGGCTGCATCCTACATGAACACAGGCATGGGCTCTCAGATCCACTCCACACTGTAGCCAACCACAGCGTGAGCACCGGTGTCATCCCATCTGCACAGAAGACAGCCAATGTCATCCCAATACACAAAGGCGGATCAATCCACCGACCCAGGCAATCATATGCACATCAGCCTAACTAGCCTGCTCTGCAAGGGCATGGAAGGCAATATCAAGGACATTATGAACAGGGACATCAGCAACACTGAAATGCCTGAGCCCATGCAGCATGATATTGTCAAAGGAGATCAGGCATGTTAAACCTGGTCAACCTTTATGAAGTGGTCAACAAACACAAAGATGAGGGGAAATGATGAACAATGCCTACCTTCACCTAGCCTAATTCTCTCACAATAATCCCCAGGTGCCCAGGATACATACCCCTATACAGCTAGGCACCAACCTGTATGTTATCAGATGGATAGCTAACTGGCCCAATGATAATACACAGTCAGTCAAAGTCATGGAACCCACCTCTAGTAGTAGATTCTTCCAAAGTGGTCTACCCAAGGATCGGTCTGGGGGCCACAACTGAGATATACCTATCTGAGGTACATGACAAAAGCAGTGGTATGTGGCTGACCAGGTGTACAGATGCTTGCAAGTTGGCCAGTGTCTTACATTCCCCTACTGATCTGAGCATCCCCCAAGAGGCACTCATCCAATTAATGACTGGTGCAGGAAGACTTACCACAAAATGAATGCCAGGAGAGGCACTATTCTCCTTGCTGTGGCAGATGTCATCCACACTAAGTATGGCAATAATAATGTACTGAGCATGCAATCAGGTGAGAGGTGACTTGTGCACCATGGTTGGTAGCAACCTAACAGTTTCCCACCATGTGAGCACCATTGTATGGAAGACTGTCTACACGACCCACTTCACAAATATGAGTATGTCATCCAGGAACCAGAAGGCCATAACATCCCTGTTCTCAACCTCATCAGACACATCACCAAGTACAATGGCTCCTTTGGCATGTACCTTGCCAAGCAAATGCAGCAGTTGCAGAGACTACAGAGGTTCCTGACTAGGCAAGTCCAAGGTCTGCAACACCTATCCTATACAGGTAGGCTGAAAGCCTTGTCCCTGTATTCAGACTCATACAGACTGATCATAGGTGACCTGTGTCTGGCATACAAAGCCATGTCCAAACCAGCCATGATGGCATTTCTGCATATCTGTAAGACAAATTGCAATCACACATCATGCATACAAGGCCCTCACCTGGTCTGTGACATGTTGTTGGTGGGATAGTGTGGTGTCCCACACAATGCACTGTCTGTAAAATACACTACCTCCTCATGTCTAGCAGAGTACGTGTATAGCCCTCTGGCAGAGGAAGCTGGATGACTGTATGGGAAATGGATGAGATACCCCTAATATCCTGTGTGGCCTAGCTGGACAGGGGAAACAGTTGCTGGCTTGGACGGGGCATGGGTGAAAGTCTGGGCCAGGCTTATGAGGACATCAGGGACAATATCCGGGTATCATTGTATGATGGCATGCACCTAGTACTTTATATGTGTCCTGTATGTATTGCAGACTGCCCTTCAATGTTGTCTGGAATGAATCTCTGTGAGTCTGAACTGTGTATGTATTGCAGTGATAGTGTATAGCCCTGGCCCCTCATCGGTTATCATCACATAATGGTACACCTTGTCAGTGTGTGTGTGGTCTGTATAACAGTAAGTCAGCTCTTACAATATGTGCATATGCACTTGGTAGCACTGTATATCGCACTACAATAGCCTTGGTCTTGGCCACAATTACCATTCTGCTACTAGGCCCATCACACAGTAGGATTCGTCACCGTTTGTTGTGGGTCAGACAGTAGCAGTGATAGAGATTGATTGTGACAGGCAGAACTACCATAAGGCCTGCCCTGAAAGGCCAGTAGGTGTCACAGCTGTGCCAGACTGCACCAAGTGTGTGTGTGTGTGTGTGTGTGTGTGTGTGTGTGTGTGTGTGTGCGTGCGCATGTGTGTATGTGTGTGTGTGTGTGTGTGTGTGTGTGTGTGTGTGTGTGTGTGTGTGTGTGTGTGTGTGTGTGTGTGTGTGTGTGTGTATACATATATATATCTCAGCAAACATAATACTTCAGGGTATTACTTTATGTCCCTCCCCCTCACAATGGACTCCCATGCCGATGGTGGTCATAGTGAGGCACAGGAGGGGTAATCGATGCCTGGACCTGTACCAGAGTTTTGCATCCCACTTTCAACCACCATGTCCCCACACACAGTCAGTATGCCCACACATGCCCAGTCTCCAGCAGCCAAGGATAGTAGACAGGTTATGGGTGGTGGAATGGAAAGGATAGTGTGCTGAGTATGGCGAGTGTGAGTGGACATAGGTCGGTGACATGATTGGCTATGAGCCCACATGGCCATGCACATTCACAGTCACTTGTATGTACTATAGTGCTGCATACACATACCATGCCCCACATACATTATATTCCTGGGACATAACACACATCCACTTACAACAAGTAATCTTGCAAATGCCTTATTGGATGGTGGGATAACCCACCAGACATAGTGATTGGTCTCATCTACTGCTCCTACATATCTGCACAAGTGATAGTGTGACAGACTTAGTATCAGCATGTTGTGTCAGTCAGGTAAGATGTCTGATGCTGGCATGTGTGTCAGTATGGTAACTGTGACATGTTTGGTAATGATATCACATGAGTGCTCATTGTCAAGGGACACATACAACATACAGGTTGCAAACATGTGGGGTGGTGAAAGTCAACACATTCTGGCTAAACTTATAAATGCCTTTGGGCAGATAACTTAGTATCTACCTATGAACCTATATAGGAAGTTTCCCCCTGGGATCACTTCAGTGACTCTGCTGGATAGAGGCACAGGGAACTAATCTAAGGGGGTGGCGAAAGCCAACACATTCCAGCTAGGCTTATAAATGCCTTTGGGCAGATAGCCTAGTATCTACCTATGAACCTATATCCCATGTACATCTGTACAAATAACTAGTATGAGCTGTATAGTGTTACATGGTGCATGTGAGGTAGATGCCATTAACGGGGTCTTTAAAGTAATGTCATGGGTAGGGGGTCAACAGGCCTTAAAATGGTATAACCTACACATACAACAGCCACAGGGGATAAGCTTCATACACTACTATAGTTTTTGGTATTGAGATTAAATCCCCTACCTGTCTAACTATTTCAACTATAGCATTACGCAGTTATTGCACATGCCACAGAATTTAGAGGGCTGCCAACTGTACACAGGTACATCTAGGATGAATGACATCAGCAGACCTTGTAAAGTAGGGCAATGAGACATGTACTGGGTGTACATGCCTCAAAATGGTATAACCTACACCCCCAGAAGATATGATTCTCACCCGAACACACACACACACACACACACACACACACACACACACACACACACACACACACACACACACACACACACACAGTTTCACGGTAGCCAATATTGAGATTAGAACACCTACCTATCTAGTTATATATATTACAGTGTTATGCAATTATCACACATGCCACAGAGCTTATAGGATTTAACACTGTCAGAAGGTATGTCTAAGGTGATTACTTCAAGAGTCCTTGTAAAGTATGGCAATGGGAAATGTACTGGGAGGGAAGGGCATCAAAATGCATTACCCTGCAAGCATACACACTTACAAACACCTTCACATACACACACATTTGTCACAACTTAGTGTAGAACTCCTGCCAATCTAGTTATATGTACTATGCTGTTACATAGTTATTACACATGCCACAGAGTTTATATGACTGAGTGCTGTCCAAAGGTACTTCTAAGGGCAATGACATCAGCAGGACTGCTAAAGTAGGGCAATGGATGGAAAAGTCATCAAAATACTTCAGCCTACAAACATACAGACACACATTTGTCTAATCTGAGAGTAGAACCCATGCCTATCTAGTTATTTATACTATACTGTTAAGCAGTTATCACATGCACTACAGAGCTTACAGGGCTGACAACTGCCCAAAGCTGCGTTTAAGGTGAATTACATCAGCAGGACTGCTAAAGTAGGGCAATGGATGGGAAAGTCCTCAAAATATTTCATCACACACACACACACACACACACACACACACACACACACACACACACACACACACACACACACATTTGCCAGACCTGAGAGTAAAACCCCTGCCTATCTAGTTAATAGTACTATAGTGTTAGGCAGTTATTGCATGGGCTACAGACCTTAGAGAGTTGACAACTGCCCAAAGGTGCTTCTAAGGTGAATGACATCAGCAGAACTTCTAAAGTAGGGTACTGGGTGGGAAAGTCCTCAAAATACATCATCCTATAAATATACACACTGTTGTACACATACAGACACACACACACACACACACACACACACACACACACACACACACACTTGCCAGAACTGGAAATGGAACCTCTGCCTATCTAGTATTTTGTACTATATTGTAACATAACAATTGCATGCACTGCAGAGTTATAGGGTTAGGGCTATGCAAAGGTACTTCTAAGGGGAATGACATCAGCAAGACTGTTAAAGTGGTGCACTGGGAAGTGTAGTGGGTGGGAATGGCCTAAAACTGTTTCACCTATAAACAAACAAACAAACACAAACTTTCTCACTCTCACACTCACATTTACCAGGACTGAGATTAGAACCCCTACCTATCTAGTTATTTGTACTATACTGTTACATAGTTAGTTAATGCACACACCATGGAGCGTATAGGACTGGGCCTGTGGAAAGGTACTGCTAAGGGGAATGACATCAGCAGGACTGCTAAAGTATTGGGAAGTGTTGTGGGTGGGAATGGCTTAAAACTGTTTCACCTACAAACACACACTCCCTCACTCTCACAGACACACTCACATTTGCCAGGACTGAGATTAAAATCCCTACCAATCTAGTTATTTGTACTATAGTGTTACGCAGTTATCACATGTGCTACAGAGCTTATAGGGCTGATAGGTGACCAATCGTACCTCTAAGGTGAATAACAGCAGCAGATATTGTGAAGCAGGGCAATGGGAAGTGTACTGAGAGGGAATAGTATCCTAATACTAAGATGTATGGACACACACACACACACACATGATGCAATATTATAACCCCCACCTCAGTATTAGTTGTCATTGGGGCTCACCTTTTATGCTGGCACGTGTGACTATTTACAACCGGTATGCCACTGTCCACAGCAGGACACTACTCTATGACACTCAGGATATCCGTGTGTATGACTCACTCTATGTGTGCCCCCCTGTGTGTGTCTCTCTCTCTCTCTCTCTCTCTATCACTGTCTGTCTCTCACTTCCCTACATCTATGTGTGTGTATGCTTGACATATTGTTATCTGTTTCCCATATAAATGTCTGTGTATCACATGCAGTGTATGCAGCTATATCACATATGGGGCACCTACAGCTAGCTGAGTGTAATCCTGTCTGATGGGTGTGTGTAGGGACAGTTAAGGTGTACATAGCTGTTTGTATTCAAAGACATATATGCACAACACAGTTATGTAGTCAATGTGAGTTACAACATGGCCTGTGATTCTCTAAGTGTCGGAGCATGCCCAGTGTGACCTTCTATAGTGAGAGTGAGACTCCATTCCAGAGATTGGTGTACTCCGGTCCAGGGTTTTTGTGCTACAGCCATACCTTTCAGGAATAAACAGGCCTTTCCTAGGGGTACTGGGTTTGTTTAGCAGACATTTTCTGACATATCTGTAGTCTGACAGTACAATGTATTGTGTCATTACCTAGTGACAGACATCCTCAGATCATCACAGTGCTTTACCACAGGTATACAAGATGTATGATGCACAGACCAATATTATGAGCCTGGCTATATACATTCTTGCCTAACAAGGCCAGTTGGGAGGTGTGGCTACAGCCAGTTGACTGATAATGTTCTGTAAATAGTCCAGCAACTTGGTAATATACTAGCTGGTGATCTTCTGCTTGTGTGGTATCTTTCTTACCTGATATATTATATCCTGGTGTGGCCATACCTCTCAACTGTAAATTTTTTTGGCAGATTGTCCAGGTTTTTGCCTAGAGGTTTCATCCAGTTTACATCATCTTGTGTTTTTATGGCAAGTTAATTGCATATAATTGAAGACTAATATTACAAAATAATGACAGACATTACTGTTTCAGACTATATAACCTTCAGACAATTCTGGCTAATGCAGACCCCTCATCCTACCAACTTTCTCAGTATGTAAGGGCAATATTTACAACACGTGCCTATCATTGTGCCTTTGTCCAACATATATTTCTGACCTTGTACAGATGTTTTGCTGTCAGAGGTTGGGAGGTATGGGTGTGGGTACAGAGTGCATTCTACTGTGCAGACATGTCCATTATATGTGTAGTATATTCCACATAGCACTGTGACTTACAGATATGTCAGTGGCAGAGCAGTAGGTGTAGATGACATGCATAATAGTTGACACTGCAGTTGTCTGCGCATAGCCTTGTCAAAGACAGCACTATACCTAGGCCACTACAACAAAAAAGCCAGGAGAAAGTGCTGGCCAGATCCTGACAGTATTAATCACACATATACATAGCTCATTGATCCCTACATATTGTGGACATGCAAACATGTTTTCATGTATATTGGGACAGCCCTGGCAATGTGTGCTCTGCTGCTATTTCCCTGCAAACATATATGTTACTGCATTTCTGTGGGAATATGGGGGGCATGCCTGTCAACTGTACACATTTGCACAGACTCTGCTGATATTTGCTTTACATTTTGGTTCCATTTAGCATACTAGTGTACCCTGTCTTGGGAACTAGAGGCATATCACTAAAGACCACAGGTCAGATTGTAATGGCATACATTTGAGATTCAGACTGCTTACCCTTCAGAGCCTTACTGCAACTGGAAGACCTACTGTGCTATCACTGTGTACATCTGTAGGGGGAGGATAATTCAACATTAGCACCATTTGTGGGCCTTTGCCAGACATTTCTTTATGGTTTTCTACAGCAGACTTGCTGGGTGAGGCTGAGGGGTGAGTATGGAACCCCCACATTGACATCCATGCCTGTGACCTATGATCCCCCAGTTAGTTAGCCCCCCACATATACTGCAGTGGGATTTGCCACTTTGAGTACTACTGCATAGTGTGGGGAGGTCAGTATTGGGAAGACATTTCCTGGTGACCAACATAGCTGTCAGTTTGCTGCAATCCCAGTAGGCCACC
Organism: Protopterus annectens; assembly: GCF_019279795.1. Taxonomy (NCBI): domain Eukaryota; kingdom Metazoa; phylum Chordata; order Ceratodontiformes; family Protopteridae; genus Protopterus; species Protopterus annectens. Next base: position 1,638,532,455 of record NC_056726.1, on the reverse strand, counting down.
CCATTCCCTTGCATGCATGCAGCAATACCATAGATATGCTACCAGAACATACTGATACATTCATTTATTGTTAAGAAGACTTACTTACAGTACCTTGTGCCTGCAGCAGTTGTGTGGATGGTGCTTGAAGGCTGCCTATGTCAGATGCACGCAGTGCACTTCCTATATATGGTAAGTTACAGGTAGTGTGATGTGTGTGTCATCCATTTTTACTGTTTGTGCAAGTCAGAGGGAGGTGTCAGTTCCCGGGTGCCTACAGTGTCAGTGTGTGTGTGCTATGCATTGCCTCTTTGCCAAGGCCAGGTCAAACTGGGCATGCCTCCATCTGACTGCAGGAGCTGGCTCAGGAGGTTCCTCCTCTGAGTCCCTCTGTGCCTGTGGGGACCTTCCCAATGGTGGGGGGCTGTGTGGCCCTTCCCTGTGCTGTTCCTGCTGCAGATTTTTCCACAGGATCATATTGTGTAGCATGGCACATACTATGAACATGTGCGCACATGTGGCTGGAGAGTACAGCAAGCCTCCACCAGATATGTCAAGGCAGGGGAACCTGTGACTTGAGCATCCCAAACACATGCTCTATAATGATCCTGGTTTGTGTGTGTGCCTCATTATGGCATTCTTGAGTGGGTGTGTGTGTGTGCATTTCTGATAGGTGTCATCATCCATGGCTCCAGTGTATAGCCAGCATCCCCCATCATATGGCCATATGGGATGTCCCCAGCTGGCAAATCCCTGATACAGCTGTGAGGAATGCCAGATGTAGGAGTTGTGATACCTTCCAGGGCTGCCAGCGCACACATTCATGATAATGCCCTGGGCATTGCACACGACCTGGCAGTTGATGGAGGGGAAGCCATTGCAGTTTTTGTAGACCCTACTCTGCTCACTGGGTGGTGCTTTGATGTGGATGTACGTGCAGTCTATGGCAACCAGTACCTCTGAGTAGTCTGCTACATGGTGGAAGAGGTGCATATTGCTGGTCCTCTCCTTATGAGTGCTGGGGAAGTAAATGTGCTCACCAGCATGTGGCAGCATGGCATCCAGGAACTGGTGGAGTACCCTGAATGCAGATGCCTGTGAGACCACCATAATGTCCCCAGCAGGTCTTTGGAAAGTACCTGTTGCTAGTATTCTTAAGGTTACACATACCTTGGTATCCACTGGGATGGGTTCCCTTCTGTTGGCTCTGGGTCTGAGTTGAGGCCAGCAGAATATGATGAATTGCTGAAGTATGTCTCTGTCCACCCTGTAGTGTTCTACTATCTCCCAATCATGTAGCCTCTGGTAGGTTACCCTGGGTCTGAGCACTCTTTTCCTCCTCCTCAGTCTTGGGCGGTTGTCAGCATTATCCTCCTCACTGCTGTCAGCCTCCAGCACATACTGATGTATCAAAGTAACAGCAGCCCCTAACATTTTCTTGGTTAAAATTCTCCCACATGTGTACACCAATGGAACAGAGTTTGTGGGAACACCAGACTGAAAGGTGTTTGCACAGGTTATACTGTTGTGCTGCAGATGCTGCCTGTATGATTGGCTGGCTATGATACACTCCACCTGCTTGCTATTTTATTTGCACTTGATTGCTTTTATACTGCTATTTCCCTTTTGTTCCCTTCCCATTTCTACCCCATTTAAGCCCAGGGGCACGCCACGGAAACCCGGTCCCCAAATGTAAACATTCCTGCTATTTCTGTTTTTTTTTTTTTTTGTTTTGGTTTTAGACTGGGTGCACACTGTGCAAACCCGTTTAGCTAAAGTAAACACTTTGAAGCAGAAATGGCCCTCCCTGGATGCGAACACACTCTTCATTTCATGGAATAAGTCAATAAGCCTTGGACACACCCCCTTGCTTAGCTCTGTTTAGCTAAGCTCAAATGGGAGCCATGGAGCTCCAGTGTGCTTACACCAAACATGACACGCCCCCTTTTCATGTCCCTTGCTCCTTCTGCTTACACCACTGCTTTATAGCTCCTACACAGTTAGTACAGCCAGAGAATGGTCTCCCATTTAGTGATTCAGTAAAATTTGCTTATTTGCATACACCAGTGCCTTAGTCCCTAGTTACACCATTACACCAGAGACTTCTTTCTTAGCAACCAGTGTTACCTGCTATTGTTTTGATTCTGCATGTCATAGTCTATAATGGCAGAATGCAGATTTCACTTAGAATTGTCTTTTCCCATTTTTTTTCGGCACTATCCCATTTGCACACCACTGCTCTAAGCTTAAATGGCTGAAATCTGCCAAAAAAATTTGATTTTTATAATTTTGCAACACTTTTCCATGCGAATGGTCATATATTTGGCCATTGGCATGCCTAAGGATTATAATACATGCTTTACCTTGAGCTGTTATGCCTCCATTTTGATTTTTGCAGAAATGTATTTGGCTAGTAGCCGAATACATTTCTGCACCTCAAACTGTTCTTGCATGGATGCCTACCTGCTTACTGAATTGCTAATTCACCTCATTTGCATGGTTTTCACCAGTAAATGAGGTAATTAGCATTATTCAGTGGTGTCCTTGCAAGAATAATGCTAGCAGGTTCGTGCATGCCCCCCAGCCTTGTTTACTGCATCTCTCGGTGGCCATATTCCATGCAGGGGCTGCTACACTATTCCTACATGGAAAAACAGCTAACTGAATCCCAGGGAATGTCTAGAACTAGAAATTGTTTGTATTATCTTGGAAGTGTTTATTGTTGTTTGACTTCCAGGATCTGCCATAGATCTAAGAGAAGTCCTTGTTTATGTATTTTTACAGGTAGATGCTAAATGCTAACAATTGCATCAGTGGGGGGTTTTACCTGGGATAGTCAGATGACAAGAAGTGATGTCATGCTGCAAGCTACCCCTGCAGTAATATTTGAAATATTAATTTAAGACCTCTCTGAGAGAGAGAGAGAGAGAGAGAGAGAGAGAGAGAGAGAGACTGAGCATTTTGTATTTTGTCTTTGACCTGGCAAGATCATCCACTCACCACATCTGCCTTCTTACTCAGTTAGTTAACCAGGGGTACAGTAATTTATTTTAGTTACAGTTAGGAATATAGTGAAATATAGTTTAGATGTTCTCTTTATTTTTTGAGACTGTCCTGCAATGTTGTTTTAAGTATTTCCTGTGATTTTGAACTCTGATGTAACTGTGATTATTTACTGAGTATGTTATTGTTATTTTATTATTTATTATTAAATATATTTAAACCTTTAATTGTGGCTGATATTTGTGAGACATGTTTAAGTTCTGAGAGTATTGCGTATTTATTTGTTGACACTGTGGGCCACTCCTAATAGCCTTGCTCTTGGTCAAACTACCATTGATAGAAACATTACACAGTAAGATTGGACACCCTTTGTTAAGGACCTTAAAGTAGCTGATAAACAGTTGGCTGGTGACAGTAATAACTACTTTATAGTCTGGGCTAAAGGAGGCATAGCTAGTGAGCTTTGTGCCAGTCTTTCCCAGAGGTGAGTGTGTGTGTGTGTGTGTGTGTGTGTGTGTGTGTGTGTGTGTGTGTGTGTGTGTGTGTGTGTGTGTGTGTGTGTGTGTGTGTGTGTGTGTTTATATGGGGGTCTATATTAGATTATCAAACTTTCAAAAGTCCGACGGTCATATGGTCAACATCATATGATCGAACTTTTAAAAGTTCGAAAATCTAATAAAAAAATTAACTACGCAAATAACCTATCTGAATGTTTTAAGCCCCCTCACCCCCCACTCTTTAAATATACCAACTCAGAGATCCCACTACAGTGCAGAAAAGGGAAATCTTCCCATTCCGCGATGTACAGAGATCTCCATTAAAATGTTCGGACTTTCAAAAATTCGATCATATGGTGTCGACCATATGACAGTTGAACTTTTGAAAGTTCGATCATCTAATATAGATTGTGTGTGTGTATGTGTGTGTGTGTGTGTGTGTGTGTGTGTGTGTGTGTGTGTGTGTGTGTGTATGTGTTTATGTATAAATCAAATCTCAAAGAGTGTGTGTCAGTACTTGGGCAGGGACACAAAGCACTGGTTGGAAAGAGAGGGTGCTGGAGGTCTTGGCTTGGCCACACAGCTGAGATCTCAACCCTATAGCTGTGCCAGTGGGGAGTCTTATTGGGGATCTGGAGAAAGAGGGAGAAACCAGCCCCAGACTGACTGTGGTCTCTGTGTGCTCTTAAGGTAAATGACACTTTACTGTGTGTGTACTTGTCATCCTCTCAATATACATCCCACAATGGTGCTAGTGGTGAGAATTGAGGCTCCTTGATTACTGGGCCAGTGTTGGGGCATCACAGGCTGATGTCCCACTTAAAAAGAAGCAGTAAACTAAACATGTTTCACCTGTTCCAAAAACATCCTTGGAATAAATGACAGACTTCACTCAATGCCTTTTTAATGTCCTTTTGGCTCTTAAAACTCCACAGGGAGTTTCTATTCCTGATCCTCACTGGCCTTCTACTCCTCTTAAGAGACTCAGGAAGCAGGATTCTTCTAAGAAGGATGATGCTGATTCTGGTAAAGTGTCGGGTAAGGTACATTCCGATTCTGATGTTCAAAAGAGGTACTATGAACTTCTACAAATGGAGTCTCCTAGACCCTCTGCTGTTCCTCCTGTTCTTGCGGCCTTACTAGATGTTTTTTTCCACTGCTTCTCAGGTCCCTTATTCCCAACCTCCTGCTACCAAAAAAATGTTAAGTTTTATAGCATGCCTAAGGACTGCAAGTTTCTTTATGTGTCCCTCTGCTGACCCACCTGTGGTGTCTGGTGCTTCTGATAAGCCTTCCAAATTGTTTTCTTCCACTAAATTGCTGCCATCTGATAAGGATAGCAGAACCATAGAGAGGTTGGGTAAGAAGGTGTATACTTCTGCTACCGTAGCCTTTAGAGCTATTAACTATTAGGCACATATGACTAGATATGCTGTAGCTCTTTCAGATTTATATGATTCTGATGGGAAGGTTCTTGCCCTTTCTTTGTGAGGGACATCCTCCTATGCAGCTCACCATTTCATTAAATGCAGCTATGATGCAGCTGATGCTTCATCTAGGGTTGTTGCTTTTGGATCTGGTTTGAGGAGTATTTCTCGCTCAGCCTTCAGTCTTTGCCCAATTATATCAAAGCTAAACTGATGGATGCTCCTCTAGATAATAAGCATTTTTTTGGTGCTGTTGCTGTGGAGTTGCAAGTCCTTGCAAGAAAAGGCCAAGGTGTTACAAGAATTGAAGCATATTTTTGTTTCCTCTGTGCCCAAGTTTCAGAGGAATTATCCTAATGTCTGTTTTTGTCCGTAGACAGTCTCGCTCTTCCCCAAAGGTAAAAATGGTGGTAGAAGGGCTCCTCCTTGCTAAGGTTACACATACTCCTTCTACTCAGAAGCTTCCTTTTCCTGACAAACCAGGTGCTGTCTAACTTTGCACTGTTCTTCTCAGACACATTCCTCTTTTTCTACATCTCTCTCTGTCCCTTCTTATTTGGCTAAAGATCACCCAAGACTCCTGGGTTCTTTCTATAATTCATCAGAGTTATCGCATGGTTTAGAAATCTCTTTTCCCTTTTTTGGGCATTACTCAGCCTCATCAGAACAAATGTGTTTTTCCAGAGGTGCTTCAGGGCCTGCTGGCTCAGGGAACTATTCAGGAAGTTCAAATCCCTCAAAGGGGGAAGGGGTTTTAATCCAAAATGTTCATGGTTCCTAGGAAAGAAGGCACCTGGAGACCCATTTTGAATCTTTCTCAGTGAATTACCTTTTTGGAGGTCCATTCTTTTTGGATACTGTCCCTTCAAACCTTCTTTTTTCCTCTGCTTCTTCCTATGTCTTTTTGAGTTTGCCTAGATCTCAAGGATGCTTTTCCACACATTCCTATTCATCTCCTTTTCAGGAAGTTTTTACACTTCTCTGTTGCTTCCTGGCATTTTCAGTTCTCTGCTTTGCCCTTTGGCCTCTCTAATGCTTCAAGGGTCTTCACCAAATGCTCTGCTCATGTGATTGATTTCTACAGGTTAAGGGGGATGCAGGTAATTCTCTTCTTGCACAATCTGCTTATTCAGGCCTCTTCTCCAGAGATCTTACTTCAGAATCTACACCTTGCCATTTCTCTCCTGCAAAGCCTGGGGTTTACTATAAATTTACTGAAGTCATGTTTTCCTGGGATGTAAGATCCAAACTGGCACTCCTGCCTCGTTCCATGCCTTAACTCTCATTGCTTTCTTTCAATTTCTGAGGGCTCTGGGTTACATGGCTTCCACCAGCGATATGATCCCTCTAGCCAAGCTCCACATGAAAAAGTTCAAGTGGTTTTTAAACTTGGTTTGCCTTCAACATTCCCATCCTTTAGATTTTCTAGTCCCTTTTCTTCCATGCCTCAAGCTGGATCTTCAGTGATGGATTCATCAGTTGTCCCTCAAACCAGGCCTTCCTTTTCAACCTCCACTCGCCTCTCAGGAACTTCACATAGATGTCTCAGATATGGAATGGGGGCCTCCTTTGGCCCTCTGAAGGTGCAGGGTCTTTGGTCGCTTCAGCAAAAGAAAGACCACATCAATGTCAAAGAGCTGATAACTATTTTATTGGCTCATCAGGCTTTTCTTTCTCTTTTCCATCTAGGGTCCCTCAAGATTCTCATAGTGAATACCACAGTTTTGTGGTATGTCAACAAGCAAGGGGTGACAAGGTTTAATTTCCTATACAGGTCAGCCGTTCAGGTTTGGGAGTTAGTGATGCAGTGACAGGTGATGCTTCAAGCAGTTTACATTCCTTCAGATTAAAACATAGTGTCAGATTCTGTGAGCAAGTCCATAACACAGTCCCATGAGTGAATGCTTAACAAGGATGTGTTTCTGGACATTGTCCACAAGTGGGGTAATCCTCAAGCAGATCTATTTGCCTCCCCTCTGAACAGACAAATTCCTCTATTTTGTGTCACAGCCCTATGCCTCTGGCCTGGAAGATGGATGCCATCTCTTTTTCTTAGGAAGAGATGCTTCTTTATGGCTTCCATCCTCTTCTTCTTATTCTGAAAGTCCTGTTCAAGGTAAAACAGGATGCTTCCAAAATCTTGCTGGTGACTCTATTTTGGCCCAGAGAGTATTGTTTCCCTCTTCTTCTGCATCTTGCCAAGGGCAGTCATCACAAGTTACCTCACAGGGTGGACCTACTCACACAAGACAAAGGATCTCTCATCAATCTCCATCACTCCACTCTTCAACTGAAGTTGTAGGTTACAGAGTTTTGCTCCCCTATAGACACATAGGGTTTGATCCCCTATAGACACCTTTTTCCTAAGGATGTGCCTTGGGTCATGAAGGAGGCCAGGAAACTCACTACTAGGAAATTTTACATATCTAAATGGAAGAGGTTTTCTGTTTGGCATCTTTCTCCTAACCTAGATTCATTTACTGTGGATGTTCCTTTGGTACTCTCTTATTTGTATGAATTGCTCAATCTTGGGTTGTTATATTCTTCTGTTAGGGCCCACCTATCAGCTATCTCTACTTGTCTCCCTTTGATTCCCCCCCTTTAGCCTCTAGATTTGAGGTCAAACAGTTTCTTAAAGGGATCCTTCACATTAGAACTCCCAGGAAGCCTGTCCATCCTTCTTGGGATCTTAACTTTGTTTTGGAAAAATTGACTCAGCCTCCATTTGAGCCTGCTGCTTCAGCTTCCATATAGTCATGTTCTTGGAAGACTATTCTTATTTTGGCCCTTACTTCTGCCAGATGAATGTTTGAGCTGCAAGCCTTTATGGCTGTTCCTCCTTTTTTAGTTTTCCATAAGGACAGGGTGTCTCTTCGTACTAATCCTTCTTTTATGCCCAAGGTGGTTAATGAGTTGTCTCTTAATCAGTCTATTTATTTGCTCACTTTTTCCCTTCTCCACAGTCTGCTAGTAAGAAGGTTTTGCACACCTCGGATTTGCATAGGCAACTCAGATATTATTTGGATAAGACTAAAGCTTTCTGTAAATCTGAACAGCTTTTTGTTTCTTTTCATTAGCTTTGGCTGTTTCCTAGTAAACCGTTTATTTATTATTAATTTATTTAACATTTGTTTACCGGGATAGTCCAACTGGGCTAGAGCCTGTTTTCAATGGTGGCCTGGTAAGAAAAGCTACAGAGGCAATTAAAAAATTACATAGTTTATTTATTTATTTATTTTACATTTGTTGACCGGGATAGTCTAAATGGATACATATCCGTTTTCAGCAGAGGCCTGGGGAGAAAAGCTCCAGGGTAGAACATACAGTAAAAATCACAAAATGATTACAAGTTACGCACAGTTTACAAGCTCCATTTGAGCAAGCAGGTAATATAATCATACATTTTTAAAACAGTGTTGATAAATTGACTAGGCCATGTAACATGATTACAGATTATAGAGGAGGATCTAGTTGGGTTTTGAACCATAGCTAGTGAGTTTTAAAGTATAGCTTGAGGCTTTTTTTTAATTGAGTAAGAGAGGGTTCAAGAGTAAGATCAGCAGGAAGAGAGTTCCATGTTTTGCAAACAGAGTTAGCAAACAGAGAGTCCCCAGCAGAGTTGTTGATTTTGGATGTTTGAACCAGTAGTTTACTAGAAGAGCGAAGTGACCTCAGGTTGCTATGAGGTTTGATGATATTTTTAAGTGCAGGTGTATTATCAGGGTGGTTGAGAACTTTATGGGCAATTATAAGCTGGTTGTACTGAACTAGGCTAAGCCATTATAGCCACCCCAGAAGATTTAGGTTGTGACAGTGGTGGCTCCTATAGGCCATGCTTGTTGCAAATCTAGCAATGTGGTCATAACAGCTGGAGAGTTTGCTAAGAATGGATTTGTTCAAATTGTGAGTAGAGGGGAGGCATAGAAAATAGTGGAGAGTAGATGAGAATGAGCAATAGCAGTCCTAGCAAATAGAGTAAGGAAAGGTTTGATCTTATAGAGAGAGCCATGTGTTTTGTTAATGGTCTTGATAGTTTGATTGACATGGATATCAAATTTGAGGGTGTTGTATATTGTGATGCCTAAGAGTTTGGGTTGCGCATCTGGGGAGATAATGGTACCATTATTTGATTTTATGATAAAGAGTAGTGAGGAAGACTTACAAGTGGGGGAGAAAAGAAGCAACTTTGTTTTGTTAGGGTTTAATATCAGCTGATGGTTAGAGAGACAGCTTTCAACTATATTGAAAGTATTCTGGGTTAATGTCATTAGACCTGTCAGGGAGGTGGCTAAACAAATCAAGGTGGAGTCCTCTGCATATTGGATACAGTTAGCATTTGGGATGACAGTTAGAAGGTCATTAATAAAGAGAGAGAAAAGAAGGGGTCTTTGTATGAAGCCCTGGAGGATGCCTAGGGTGACAGGTAGACGGGTTGATAGTTTGTCTTGCCATAGGATGGCTTGTTGTCGACCACACAGGTAAGACTGGAACCATCAAAGCACACAGCTATTTAGTGAGAATGCCTTAAGGGTGTGCATGAGTATTTGGTGGTTGACCATATTGAAGGCCTTGGAGAGATCCAAAAAGAGGGCTGAGGAAAGCTTGCTATTATTTCAGTTATGATTTACTGTGTTAGAGAAGGAGAGGAGGGCTGAGGTGGTACTGTGGTGTGGCCTAAAACCATGCTGAGAGTTAGCCAACAGCTTATTCTGGGTAAGATAATGCATAAGTTGTTTATGGACACACTTCTTCATAATTTTAGCCAATGGTGACAGAATAGCTATGGGTATAAAGTTTTTAACAGTTTGAAGGAGTTGCCTCCTTTATGGAGTGGTATTACATTAGATATTTTCCAAATGGAGGGGATGGTGACTTCAGATAAGGTTCTGTTGATTATGATGGAGATGGGGTATGCTATGGCATCTGCTGCTTTTTGCAGATACTCTGGTGGTAGGAGATCAGCTGCTAGAGTAGTTAGTTTTAATTTCTTAATTAGAGATCTGATAAGAGATGTAGAAACAGGCTGAAAGCTAAAAGAAAGTGGGGTATTAGCTAAAGGAGAGTGGGGTATTAGCTAAAGGAGAGTGGGGTATTAGCTAAAGGAAAGTGGAGTATTGGTTGTGGCATAATTTGGGTTGGAGCAGGTGGGAGCCAGTTGCTAGGGTTTGGATAGTCTCTGTGAAGAAACTATTGAAGGTATTTGCAATATCCTCTGGGGATTTATGGTTGGGAGCTGATGGGGTAGGACTGGAGGACTGTCCTGGGTGAAGAAGTTTGTTTATTCCTGCCCAAAACGTTTGACGTTTGTTGTGATGTTTTTGTTGAAGATGTTAGTAGAAGTTTTTTTTTTGTCTAGTATAATAGATTTTTTTGTGTGATTCCATAGCTATCGGTATCTGAGTTGATCTAGTGGGTCTTTTATGGCATGCCATTTGTCCCATGCCTTATTTCTAGTTATGATTTTAGATTTGGTCTCTTTTGAGTGAAACTGGGCAGTTTTTTGTTTTGGTTCTAATGGAGCGATCAGGAGCGTGAGAATCAAGAATAGTAAGGAATATGGGATTAAAGTATGCTACTGCACCATCCAGTGAAAGGTGCTTTAGGATTGACCAATTGCAAGCTGTAAGTTCATTTTGAAAATTGGTGGAGTTGAAGTTCTTATTATTTCTTATGGTTTTAGAGGTGGTCTGGTAGGGGTTGTGCTTGATAATGTACGTAAGTAAGTGATCACTTAGGTCATCTGGGAGGGTCCCTAACTTGTACTTATAGGGGTGGCTGTTGATAAGTATCCAATCTAGGATACTGTCTTTGTTATTGGATTTGCCTATCCTGGTGGGGGAGGATATGAGATGCTTAAAACCATGTAGGTTAACATGGGTTGTAGGAGATTCCGAGGAACAGGTGTTCCAATCAATGTTAAAATTTCCAAGCATAGTTTCTTGGGGGTAGGTATCGGATAACCTGTGGAGGATGTCCTCTAGGGTGTTTGTATTATTACCTGGGAATGTAAATGCAGACAATGTTTATGCATTTGTTATTGTTAATCTGTAGTTTGGTAATAAGAATTTCTGCATTATTAAACCAGGCTGGTTGTAGGGAGACTGTAGTAACATCTAGTGAATTTTTATAGAGTACAGCTATCTCACTACCCTTCTTAGTAGTACGATCTAATCTAAGTATGTTGTACCCTGGTGGTATTGCCTCATTGTTACAGTACAGCTACCCCACCACCCTTCCTAGTAGTACGATCTAATCTAAGTATGTTGTACCCTGGTGGTATTGCCTCATTGTTACAGTACAGCTACCCCACCACCCTTCCTAGTAGTACGATCTAATCTAAGTATGTTGTACCCTGGTGGTATTACCTCATTGTTACAGTACAGCTACCCCACCACCATTCCTAGTAGTACGATCTAACCTAAGTATGTCGTACTCTGGTGGTATTACCTCATTGTTACAGTACAGCTACCCCACCACCCTTCCTAGTAGTACGATCTAATCTAAGTATGTCATACCCTGGTGGTATTACCTCATTGTTACAATACAGCTACCCCACCACCCTTCCTAGTAGTACGATCTAATCTAAGTATGTTGTACCCTGGTGGTATTACCTCATTGTTACAGTACAGCTACCCCACCACCATTCCTAGTAGTACGATCTAACCTAAGTATGTCGTACTCTGGTGGTATTACCTCATTGTTACAGTACAGCTACCCCACCACCCTTCCTAGTAGTACGATCTAATCTAAGTATGTCATACCCTGGTGGTATTACCTCATTGTTACAATACAGCTACCCCACCACCCTTCCTAGTAGTACGATCTAATCTAAGTATGTCATACCCTGGTGGTATTACCTCATTGTTACAATACAGCTACCCCACCACCCTTCCTAGTAGTGCAATCTAATCTAAGTATGTTGTACCCTGGTGGTATTACCTCATTGTCTTAAGCCAGGTCTCCATAAGACATAATACATCGGGGGAGTAAACTGCTAAGAGGGCATGCATATTAAGGATCTTATTGTTTGATTGATAGATTACAACAAATTATGTTACAAAAGCTGCATTAAATTCCATTAACTAGAATATGACAAAATATATAACAAACTATATTTATATTGGTAATTAAGACAGATAAATAAACAACAATAATTTAAACAGTGTATCAGTATTGAACCCAGACATCAGATTAGTGTGTATCATGACTTCACAAATGTACAAAGCCTAATTAAAGCAACGCTGCAGACTTGACATGGAAGCAATGTGTAAAGACAAGAGAAAATATCCACAAGATAGAAGGACTTCACAAGAAGGCTGTAAACTAGAGGAAGAATAAGAAGGAAATATTATTGTAGTGAGATTAACTAGTGAAAAAAAATAGAACAGGGATGAGAGGTCAGAGGAGATGAAAATACAGAGGAAGGAGAAAGGATGATAGGGGAGAGGGGGACAAATTAAGGTAAATGTGGGTGGGAGGATAGCATAATGGTTAAGGTGTTTAATTTCCAGACTGAAGGTGCAGGGTTTGATTCTCACATGGGGTAATTAGATAGGCTTAAATGGCCCACAAGGGTAGTTAGTCTAGTACTAGTCTATGAACCTATGAACCTATTATAATAGGTGAGAGGAAAAGAGAGCATTAATATGTACTAGTAGCAGGGTCGTATGGAAAGAGAAGTTAAATGGTTAAATAAATTGTGAAAGGGGGGAAAGGAGGTTAAGTCATAAATAAGTTTAGTTACATATGATGGACATAGAATGGTAGGAATGTAGGCTTGTTTAAAGCCATTTCCTTTTGCTATTCTTTTCATGTGAATAGCCTTCCTTCTTCAGATAAGGCTCATTGTACTAGGGCTATTGCTTTTTCTACTTCTTTTTTTCAAGGGTTTTATATTCTTGAGGCAGTTACCTGGACTTCTGTGCATACTTTTACCAAGCACTACAAGTTGGATCTGATTTCTAGAGCTAGAGCTGGTTTTGCCAGGCCCATTCTTCATGGCTTTCTTGAGGGCTTTGCTGGCCCTCCCTCCTCCCAGTCTTCTTCTTAAGCTCTTATACTCTCAGCATTGTAAGGTATACTGCAACAGTGATTTGGAAGGACATAGTACAGCTGTGTAAAACTTTACATATCAATAGATGTCCTTCTCTTACTATTGCAATATTCGCTCCCTCACTCCTCCCCCGATCCTTTTTCCTTTTGGATGTATTTGTTACCTATTAGTTAGTATCCTTAGACTATCATTCCAAATGGGGCCTTTTCATTTCTGAGCATGGTACATCTGGATGTCACCTTTATGCCCTATACCATGCACGGGGAGCATATATGTGATGTACGGCGTACTCATTACAACCTAAAGGCTTTGGTATACTGCCCAGATGTCAGGCTGTCCTAGGCAGGGGATCCCTATTGTAAAGAATACTGCAACAGTGAAGAGAAGGGCATTTAATGTTATGGTAAGTTTTATATAACTGTATTTTACTTTTATGCACAATTTTCTTCTTTCTATTGTAAATCTAGCTGATATTATGGTTCTACCATGAGAGGTTGTTTTGGGGGTTTGTCCTGCACTTGTTCTTATAGGATACAGCTGCATCTATGCAGCTGTTTACATGATGGTATAGTATGGTGATTTATGTTTCCACATTGGAGTTAACTGGGTTTGTTTGGGGATTTGAAGCTTGCCAATATATCATTTAGGAGTAGGTGGTTTGTCTTAGAGAAGTTTTAAAGTTACATTGGGTGGAAGGGATCTCGACTTTCATTTTTATTTTGAAGGAGACAGCATTATGCTAAGGCCTATGTCTTGGTCACTGCATAAATGTCTATGTCCTCCAAGGCAAAAACTACTTGCAGGGAGTGGAGTTTCTTGTTTAGGCTCCTAGCTTTGATCAGTAACATGTTCAAATATTTCTTTACTTACATTGTTATGTTGATTGGTTTATCAGGATGGCATTGTTTAAAAATGCACTATGTGGGTAGAAAATGGCTTTGCCAATAATTGAAACCCTAGAGGGGGCAGATATATGCCATCCCTGGTGAAGCAGCATGGTATGTTGATGAAATCCTCCCAAACTGAGAAATATTGGACCCCCTTCAAATGACACCAAAAACTAAGCCAATTATTGTGAGCAATATTTTTTTTCCTCATATTATGACATTATCCTTGGAGAAGGTAGAACACTGCTCAGTACTAGGTCTATACCTGCCTGGGCACAGATCTACTTTAAATCCTTAATTACCATAACGTTGACTTGCATAACAGTGAGACAACATGGCTGAAAAGTTAAATGAATAAATTCCCGGAACAGCATATTTTTCCTCTGAGAAACTAACCACTTGGCCACCAATAAGTAAAACACAAACTGAAGCAAATCAAACCCACCAAACTGGGGGGCTTTGCCCCCACACCCCCTAACTAAACCCCTATAACTAAATATACCAACTCTGACATCATGCTACAGTGGAGAAAAGGGCAAAGTTCACCATGGTGGCCAAGTGGTTAGTTACCCATAGGTGAAATATGACATTCTTGACCTTCATTCATTTAGATTTTGACCAAAATCGCCTTGCTGTTATGCGAGTTGATGTTATGGTAATGAAGGGAATCCTCTGGACACATAGTCTGAGAACTCCATCACGTCTCTGTTTTATAGTTTGCAGGGAGGTACACCTCAAGACACTGGCAAACATATGTATTATGACAGAGTCATATTGGTACTTGTTCAAGAACTTGAGTGCAAGCTTGATCTAATGCATCCTGGCACCAGACAAGCAACTAACTGTCAATCTTTCCTTGCTCAGCCTAGTAAGAGCTATATCTGTATGTCTTACAACCTATAGCAAGAATGTTTGGTTGGTTGATGACTGTATTATGAGCTCAGCATCCATGACTTTGGGACTCCTTGCGCTATGCGAGGATGTAGGCTTAACTTGCTGAATGTGCGTTGTGCCTGTGTTGGGTTTTGGAGATCTTTGAGGTTTAGCAACATTAATTTTTATAACTTCAGTATATGATGTATTATGTATATTATGTTGGTCTTAGTGAGGTGTGGGGTGTGGTGTACTGCTGACTATTTTAGTTTCTGGGTTTACCATCAGTGAGATGTTTGCCACAAGCACATTATGTATATATTACTTCCCACACAATGTGTTATGCTGTTTGAGAAACAGATGATGACCAGACAGCATGATATATTTTTTATACTGACACACGATACTCATCACAGCCAGGCTGGGTACAGAAGTTGTGGGGAAGTGTTAGCCATTGGTTTCAATAGGAATGATGTGAAAATAGCAGGGGTGACTATAACTGCTTTGGGTTCAGTTTGTTTAGGATGATGTTTGGGTGGGATTATTACTAGGGTACGCTGAAATATCTAGTTATCTAGATCATCCAGGGCATGCTACAGCTCAATGTGTGATTATTTGGTTTCACTTCAGAATCCTGAAACATCACAATCTTGAACTTCATAATCCAGAAGCCCAAAATCCTGAAAACTCAAAATCCTGAATCCCAAAATACTTAAAATATACAGGACACAAAGAATGACAATATTCCAGTACAAGGGATCACAGAAACACATGCAAGACAAAGGATAGCACTTTTCACCAAGTAAAGAAATGGGGTGCAAACCCCCCTGCTCACCCATGTGGGGGGGCTGCTCCCCACACCCCCTGCTAATTAAATATATAACTCTAAGATTGCACTCCATAGAAAAAAATGGTAAACATAACATCACATGTTTCTTGACTGCGTGTTTTAATCTTAGTAATGTTCTCTTTTAATTGCTATACAACAACATAACTCTTGATTGTGTAGTGAAGTGCAATCTTAGAGTTGATATATTTAAGTAGCAGGGGTGTGGGGGGTGCAGGGGTGCTTGTCTCCCTGCTTATATTTGGTGAATGTCATATGGTTTGTGTTGTCTATAGTCAGTATATTTATCCTATGTGTTTTCAGTATTTTGGGATTCAGGATTCTGAGTTTTCAGGATTTTGAATTTTCAGGATTTTGGGCTTCCGGATTATGAAATTCAGGATTGTGATATTTCAGGATTCTGAAGAGAAACCGTTTATTTGCACTTGTCTCAAACCTAGACTTTTAAGGTAGCATGGAGTTTTATAGGTCTCTTACAGGGCAAAAATCTCTCGGGCAGCCAGTCTGCAATAGAACATGTCCAATGGAGGTGATGTACTGTTGGGCAGCCAGTCTGCGATAGAACATGTCCAATGGAGGTGATATGCTGAGAACAGCTTTTTTCTTTCCTTTTTGATGAAAAGCTCACTTCTCCAAGGTCAGGGATTCCCACACTCTTTTATACAAAACTCTGAGTGGATGCAGGTCAGTGCAGGTTATAACAGAAGAGATAGAGTGGGATCCGATCAAATGAAGCTCTGTGACTTCTGAACCTGTACCAAATCACAGCTGAATAAGATAACTCTTATCTAAGTGAACTGCTCAGTGAGATAGAACTATGTTACAACAAATAAATATACAGAGAAGTCTATGATTACAATTTGTCAATATCTAATGGGCAAATAGGTTCATAAGATAATACTAGGCTATCATCCTTGATGGGGCATTTTAAGCCTAGCTTTATTATAGGTTCATAGGTTCATACTAGGCTATCTGTCCAAGGGCATTTATAAGCCTAGCCCATAGTTATTTGGCTTTCGCCACCCCTTTAGTTTGAATATAGGTTCATAGGTTCAATCTCATAACTATTTAACTATCCATGCCATAATTCTGATTAAATAATTTTCATTTGCAAAGGATCACACCTCGAGGATATTAGGGAACCCTGCTGTAAGGCAGGAAGTTAAATATTGCTTTTGTCGATTAGGGGGATAGTGGTCAGTTCTGGGGTATGTTTTCTATTTGTCATCCATTGGCCTAAGTTACATTTCAATAGGGACATGTACACGTTTTGTTTTATGTGGATGGCAAATCTGGTCCAGAGTAGTGGCATCCTCTGAGATATATCAACCTGCCCCTCCAAACTGTTCTGTTTATGTTATTGAAGAGGATTAGGTTCCTGGACCAAGTGTTCCTAGTTCCACTAGACTTGTAAATACAGATTCAATCCATAGGAAGTGGATATCAGGATGCCTTAGAAGCCAGATATAGATAGCCTCATTGTAGTCTGCATGAGACTAGGTATAGTGACAGGGTTTTGATGCAGTCCATGTAGGACATATGCTTAATGCCTATGCCTCTTATTTTTGGTCTGTTCTCATAAAATCTGTGGCTTTCTTGCAAATTGCTGAGGACTGAAATCATTGAATAATACTGAATAATGACAGATATTTCAGTTTTAGACTTCATAACCTTCAGAAAATATATAATAATGTAAAATCTGTCATTCTAGCAACTGTCTAAGTGTACAGGAGCAAGATTTAAAATCTCTCCCTATTTTGGGGCCTTTGTCCCCCCCCCCCCATTATTTTTGGCTTTATCCAGATTTCTTGTGCTGAGAGGTTGATAGGTGTGTTGGACAGGTACAGAGTAAAGATGGCCTTATGAGGGCTAAATACCTGCACCTAGAAGCTATCCATTTACTTATAATCTGTGCAATATAGAAAGACTTCCTTACAACTGTGAAGACATATTGGTCAAATGCTAGGTCAGTGTCTACATAAGTTCCCAAATCCCTAACCACTGGTTCTACTTTAGGGGCATATTGTCAGTGCAACAGTTCCCTGGGGCAATCAGATTTTCAAAGGACAGAATAATGCACTTTTTGGCATTTAGCTTTAATTCATGACTCTAACACCAGTTATTTCTGTGGGACATTCCTTCCTGTAGAATCTCTTATTCTTTAGGGATTCATTGACTGCTCCCAGCTTGCAGTCATCTGCATAGTTGGTCAACCATAGACCCTTGATGTTTGCTGTGACTTCAAAGAAATAGATGCCAAATAGTTGCAGCCCCAGAACAGAACTTGTACTACCCCAACAGTGACAAATCTTAATGTGATGGTGGTTTCCCCTATCCTAACGTCCTGTGTCCTATCTGTGAGTCATTTTGCAATCATAGAGTGACATAGGGGTTTATTTTCAGTTTAGCAAGCTATTCAATAATGGCTGAGTGGGGTATTTTGTCAAAGACTTTAGCCAGGTCAAGGTAGTCAGTGTGTACTCTCTTCTCTTCATCCATTGCTTTTGTGACTTTTTTGAAGAAGTCCGTGATGCTGAGTAGGCATGACCTGCCTTTGACAAAACCAAACCTGGATCTGTCAAGTGTTTGCAGGTTTCCTGTGTCTTTATTGATTAGTCCCATGATAATTATTTCCCTGGCTTTACATGAGTCTAGTCAGGCTTATGGGTCAGTAATTGTCTGGGTTGATGGATGGCCATCCTTTATACAGGGGATGACTGTTGCTGTGCTTAATTCACTTGGTACAAAGCCAGTTTGGAGGATGAAGTTGACCATTGTTGTTTGTGGTATTGAAATATCATGCTTCATGCTATTCAGGATGCATTTGCAGATGCTGTCAGGGCCCATAGATGCCTTAATTTTGGTCTTTGTGAGTACCTCCAGGACCTGGCCCTGTGTGAGAGCTGAGGGTGTATGGGTTTCTGTTATTTCTTGTAAGATTACAGGAGCTGTTATCTTCACTGCTTCAGTATAGGTTGTGCCATTTACAATCAGCTCAGCACACTTCTGTGTATTGCTATTGAGACTGTGGATAGCTAAAGAAGCCCTTGTGGTTGTTCTTCGCCTGGATGGCTATTTTTTTTTTCTGAAATTTGGCCTTGGTCATTTTAATTAGGTTCCTAAGTTGCTTGCTCATATGTTCATAGGTGTGTACTAGGTTAATGGCCCTGGAGCCTTTACAAGCTTAGCCAATAGAGGTGCCCTGGCATCATGCCGTCCGATGTTAATTCCAAGTGCCTCTATCAAGTAGAGCCACTGGAGTGATCCCCGGGGTGAACTTTCTATCACTCATCCACTCATCAAGATTTCTCTTGAAGAGGGTCATTGAGGTGTTCTGCTTGACATGTATGGGAAGTCTATTCTAGAGCATGGGTAGTCTCTGGGTGAGGAACCTGTCCCTTGAGCATGTTCTGCTGAGACCAGTCCTAATTCCACTAACAGACAGATGACACCTTCAATATATAGGAAACAATCACTGTTTCGCAATTCCTGTAACTAGCCTCATAGAGATAGGTATCTTGAGAAAATGTAAGTTATCTTATGCTGTTGATCATCTACTACTCAAACAACATAATGCAGTATGTGAGACATGTGCATATTTAATGTCACTGAAGGCTAAAATCTCTCAAACCGTCACCACCAATGCAAAGATAGTTAGCAGTTCAGCCACCATCACACCACCCCCCAGCTCACATATACACAGAGTCCATCTTATGCCAACGTTCTAAAGATAAACTTGCCCAAACCACAAAGACCTCTAAAATAAAACAAAGGCTATAAGCACATGCAAAAGCATTCTAGGCCTGCATCACAGGCAAAGACTATACCTTACATGATAACCGGGGTCACATTGTGTAGATGTCAAGCCCATAGGGCTAGCTAGCAGTTCACTGAACCAAATATTCTAGTCATTGATGACTCCATAGTTAGAAATATTAATGTCCTACCCACCAGCCTGAGTAAGGAAAGGGTGATGGTCAGTTGCTCACCTGGTGCCATGATCTCACATGCACTCATGTCCAAGAGCAGCACATACCAATTTAACTTTGTCATAGTACATTTGGGTGCAAGGAACTTGAGGCAATCCTCCCTGGATTATATGAAACAAGACATGCTGGAGTTCATGGACTATGTAGCCTAGGCAGGTATGAGCCTGGCATTGAGCAAAATGTCAACTTGTCCAGGGACAATACTTCAACGTGAGCAAAAAATAATTGACTTCAGTAATTAGCTTAGCTGTTGGTGTCAGCCTGGGATGATATGGTCAAAAGACCACTCTGTTGCATCAGGGACAATCTGCACCTGTCACCGCTAGACTTTTGTATATTACCTGAAACATTATTCACCCCTCTTTTAGGCAATGACAACCATAGCTTGCCAACATAACAAAACAAATTAAGGAGAATATAACAGTGCTACTGCTTAATGCAAGGAGCCTAAAAAAATAAAATGCCACTCACTGCAATCCCTCCTCACTTTTGGAGAGCATGAACATCTGTGTAGTGACTGAAATGTGACTTCAAATCACTGGAAGAGGACTACAATGCCTTTCCATACATTTAGATCGGCCATTGCTCAGGATGGAAAGAAAGGTAGAGGTATCTCAATCCTCATCCAGAAAAGACTCATATTAAGGATGGTTAACCAGCATAATGCCCTTGAGAGTCTTTATATCAGACTTACCATCTGCTAAGTCCCTTACCCTATCCTGGCTAGTTACAGAAGTCCCTCTATGACCTAGGAATGTCATTTTGCATACTTAAATAAATAAGAGTCACTTAGCATTAAACTCAATTCCATATTCCTGTGTGACTTCAACTATACAGCTATAGACTGGGAAACCTAATCACCACTACTGTGCAAGTTCAGATTTTCCTGGACTTTACCCTAGAGCAGCTAGTCGGAGTACCCATGAGAGCAAATAACATACTTGTCCTTGTCATCACTAATATGGGTTAATTATGCTTCATGCCTACTGTAACAAACTCACTTATCAGGTCTGACCACAATTCCATCTTTCTTGAAATAAAATTAAAATCAGAAATCTCCCTGGACCCTAATATTTCTAGAAAATTCTTCAAGGCAAACTTTCTTCATCTAAGTGATACCTTGGCTAGTTGTAAGTCCTCCCAATCTGAGAAAGCTCCACTGTTTATGTGGAAAAATACATCGCCAACTTATACAACTACATTGAAGAATTTGTATCAATAAGAAGGAAAAAAACCCTTGGTGAAATCACAACATAAATAAGCTTTATAACAAAAGGAAGAAATCTTTAGCCAAGAATAAGAACTGCAACACCCAACAAAATAACAAACATGTACACAAATGCATGGAACTAGCCATACCCAACAAAACCAAGACGCTCGCCTCCAAAAAAGGCAGCCAATCTGGTGGTCCCCTGGCATTAAAAAACTCTACAACAGAAGGAAGAAACTGTTGCAGAAAAAGGTGGAGTCCCAAGATTGGAAAAACTCCCTTATTAGCCTTAACAAAAAGTTGAGATCCCTTATCAAATCCTCTAAAGCCAGCTATGAAGGCAGAATTGTGGCAGACACTCAAAACAATCACAAAGCCTTCTATAGCTATATCAAGAACCTCCATGGCAATACCCAGATTTGCTCTGAGATACTTCACAATGGTACCTCCTATACTCAGCCAACAGATATTGCCAACATACTGGCTGACAGATTCAGTGCCAGCTTTGCCCCTCTATCACCCCCAAAGGAGCAATCACAATAACGAAGAATGCAAGGCACCCAGCATTACTGCAGCACAGGTTAAAGTTGCATTGTCCAAGGCCAAGAATACAGCTTCTATGGGACCTGATAATATCCCTGGCTGTGTTCTACATGAATTACAATGCAAACTGGCACCACATCTGTGTGCCCTGTTCAGTCATAGCCTCACCTCAGGCTTTGTCCCTACCGAATGGTGCACTGCTACAGACATCCCTCTCCATAAAGGGAGGGTGACTACAGACCCTGGGAATTATCGCTCCATTAGCCTGATGAGTCTGATATGTAAAGCTATGGAGCACATCATCATGGACCTGATTAACAAAGATATAGGAAATCTCCAAACTCTAGAGACCCCACGCAATTTGGCTTTGTGCAAAGGAGATTATGTCTGCTCAACCTGGTTGACTTCTTTGAGTCAGTCACCAGGGCTGTGGATGAAGGTAAGGCATGCATACAGACTACCTCAATCTGGCCAAGGCCTTTGATACCAGTCCTCACTCTGGAATTATTGATAAACTCACCAAACTAGGCATCAACCCCTATATCACTATATGGGTTGGAAAGTGGCTCACAGATAGAACACACAATGTGAAAGTAGTAGATTCCAAGTCAGACTGCTGACCAGTCACGAGTGGAGTTCCATACGGATCGGTCCTGGATCCTCTCTTGTTTATCATCTACTTCTCAGAAGTTCAGGCCAACACAAAGGGGCTCTGGCTGTCCAAGTTTGCAGATGACTGCAAGCTGGTAACCATTATTAACTTCCCAAGTGATGCAGACATCCTACAGAAAGGCCTCACTACGACCATTGACTGGTGTCAAAACCATGTCCTTAAGCTTAATGCCAAAAAATGCATCATCATCCCCTTTGGTAAAAACTCAGTTTCCACTAATTACCACATTGATGGGAGCCTACTGAACACTGAGGGCATTATAAGAGATCTGGTGATGTAGGCTGACAGCAACCTCTCCTTTGGCCACCACATTGCCACTGTGTTCAGAAAGTCCTTCTATGTAGCACATCTCATTACCAAGCGTTTTGCATCCAGGAAGAAAGAGGTCATCATCTCTCTCTCTCTCTCTCTACTCTTCCCTCATTAGACCAATCATAGAGTATAATGCCCCATTTGGCATGTACCTCACTAGACACCTGCAACAGCTGGAGAGGGCACAAAAGTACCTCATGATGAGGATCATAGGCATTAAACACACGTCTTACATGGACAGACTCAAAAGACTCCAACTATTCTCTGTCTCATATCACCTACTTAGAGGTGATCTCTGCTTGACTTACAAAGCCATGTCTGACCCAGCTCTGTTAGAAATGATACATCTAAAGAAATTCCAGTCCCTCCACACACATGCTCCAGAGACCTCAATCTCTCCAAAAGTGAGGAGGGATTGCAGTGAGTGGCATTTTATTTTTTTAGGCTCCTTGCATTAAGCAGTAGCACTGTTATATTCTCCTTAATTTGTTTTGTTATGTTGGCAAGCTATGGTTGCCATTGCCTAAAAGAGGGGTGAATAATGTTTAAGGTAATATACAAAAGTCTAGCGGTGACAGGTGCAGATTGTCCCTGATGCAACAGAGTGGTCTTTTGACCATATCATCCCAGGCTGACACCAACAGCTAAGCTAATTACTGAAGTCAATTATTTTTTGCTCACGTTGAAGTATTGTCCCTGGACAAGTTGACATTTTGCTCAATGCCAGGCTCATACTTGCCTAGGCTACATAGTCCATGAACTCCAGCATGTCTTGTTTCATATAATCCAGGGAGGATTGCCTCAAGTTCCTTGCACCCAAATGTACTATGACAAAGTTAAATTGGTATGTGCTGCTCTTGGACATGAGTGCATGTGAGATCATGGCACCAGGTGAGCAACTGACCATCACCCTTTCCTTACTCAGGCTGGTGGGTAGGACATTAATATTTCTAACTATGGAGTCATCAATGACTAGAATATTTGGTTCAGTGAACTGCTAGCTAGCCCTATGGGCTTGACATCTACACAATGTGACCCCGGTTATCATGTAAGGTATAGTCTTTGCCTGTGATGCAGGCCTAGAATGCTTTTGCATGTGCTTATAGCCTTTGTTTTATTTCAGAGGTCTTTGTGGTTTGGGCAAGTTTATCTTTAGAACTTTGGCATAAGATGGACTCTGTGTATATGTGAACTGGGGGGTGGTGTGATGGTGGCTGAACTGCTAACTATCTTTGCGTTGGTGGTGACGGTTTGAGAGATTTTAGCCTTCAGTGACATTAAATATGCACATGTCTCACATACTGCATTATGTTGTTTGAGTAGTAGATGATCAACAGCATGAGATAACTCTTACATTTTCTCAAGATACCTATCTCTATGAGGCTAGTTACAGGAATTGCGAAACAGTGATTGTTTCCTATATATTGAAGGTGTCATCCGTCTGTTAGTGGAATTAGGACTGGTCTCAGCAAAGGTCTGCACATATAAGGAGTCAGTGATCCAAGAATATATAGAAGCAAGTTCTTTCACATGTTGGCATACAAGATACAGCAAAACAGGAAACTGAGAAAAAATTAGAATCATTCATTCTGATGGTAGATTACTCATACTCTGCTGTGGCATTCCTGCTTCCTGGTAGTGCAAATGGATTTATTTATTGCCAGCCAATTCTACACTAGTCTACACATCATCAGAAACTGCATAATGGGAAAAGCAAGCTGTCACAGAGACATTGTAATCCCATGACAATTGTATTGTGATTCACATGGTGTTAAGAGATAAGCACAGGCCGCAGCCTGAGCAGAATGGGTAATTGTTTAAAAGGGAAATGAGACAGTTATCTAATGCAGTTGCCCTTAGCTTGGCTGTGTCATTTGACTTTGTAATTTTCCATTACAATGCTGACTAATGTCACCCAGCAATCTGGGGCAACAAATATGATGTAGGCAGACCTATCTGTAGGCTAAACAAGTGATATCCTAGTACAGTGCATTTCAGGACTTTCACACTTGAATATAAAATCAGTGTTACAGTAATGTTACCTTACCTTAAAACAGCGACATCTGAGATGTAACCTAAGGGCAGTGTTCTATGATACCTAAAATTCTCAGTGTTGTAAGCTAAAGTAGATAATATGGAGACCATTCAAAATGTTTATGTCTGAAGGATATTTTGACCCCCCCCCCCAAAAAAAAAAAAACAGACAAAAAATGAAATATTTTATCCTTTAAGATCAGAGAATATTAATATGGTGAAAGGACAAGACGCAAACTCCTTGACAAACATGAGCTTTAGAAAAAAAGTAAAGCTATTTATTTATTTATTTTTTTTGGTAATTGATTTTCATTCTGATTATTGTTTATTGAGGAGCACGCCAACATACTTTAAAGAAATGCCAAGTAAGCAAATATTAACTAGGAGCTGTACCATTAGTAACTGTTTCTCACAAATATACTCACATTAAAACTGGAACACCTTTTCCAGCATTAATCTTGTGCTTCTCATAATAAAGTGATAATAAATAATGATAAATAGGAGAAATGTGTAAACTGTATAAAGTATAGGTTATTTTTTACAATGCTTGCACATTCCCCTCAGGATTAAGGCTATGAGTTATTGCACTTCATTCTGCAGTTGTGAGTTTGATTCCTTTCATGTCCATTTGCCTACTGGGACAATGAGCAAATTGATTAACAACACTGCACTCCCTGTATTCCATTGAAAATGTGTTTCACTTAACAAGATATATGATACACACACACACACACACACACACACACACACACACACACACACACACACACACACACACACACACACACACACACACAAACACACACATATATCAATAACAATCAAGCTGGTTATTCAAAATTAAATAAATCAGCTTAACCTCTTACACCTGAATATCTTACAAAAGAGACTGACACCCCTTCCCACAAGTGCTTCCCTAAAACTTCATCCTTATTCCCCCATTAGAACCTTAATTCCCTCCATTTTACTTCATATTGTGAAAAATGCAAGCTGGCTGAATTACTTCACAAACATTTAAAAGGTCTCTACTCACAGTGCCTCAAAAATGTCCTGCAAATATTCCCAAAAAAGAAAACTATCTTTAATCTCTCCTTCGCTCAGCAGAAAATATACTCATCCCCAATGCAACAAAGCAGCAAATTCCTCCAAAAATGGGCCAATCTCACTTCTGGCAGAGTCAGTTTATATGCTGGAGAAAGAAGTATAATCAAGTCAATAAATGCCTTTATAGGTTCATAGGTTCATACTAGGCTATCTGCCCTAGGGCATTTATAAGCCTAGCCGGAGTGTGTTTGGCTTTCGCCACCCATTTTAAATTAATTTTGCTATGCCTTTTTTTGAGGTTAGTATACTGTGCCTCTGTCTAACAGTGACACAGAAGTGATAGCTGGGGTAAACCTACGATCTCCCATCCACTCATCAAGATTCCTCTTGAAGAGAGTCAATGAGGGACTCTGCCTAACCTGGACTGGGATTTTATTCCAGAGTGAAGGGAGCCTCTGGGTTATGAATCTGTCCCTCCAGCATGTCCTATTTATTTCAGTGCTGAGGTTCAAGTCTCTCGAGTGCGTAGCTCGATGGGATTTGGATTTTCTGAGGTGCAGCATGTCCATTAATTCCGGGTTGGACATGGCTTTATACGTCAGGCACAGATCGCCTCTGAGCAGGCGGTATGCCACTGAGTAGAGCTGGAGTTTCTTTAACCGGGCAGCATATGGCATCTGTTTGAGCCCTTTGATCCTCTTGGTGAGGTACTTTTGGGGTCTTTCCAGTTGCTGCAGGTGTCTGGTAAGGTACATCCCAAAAGGGGCATTGTACTCAATTATGGGCCTGATGAGGGATGAGTAAAGAGGCACGATGACCTCCCTGATCTAGATGTGAATCCCTTCATGATTAGGTGGGCTATATAAAATGTTTTTCTAACCACTTTGGCCACGTGGTTGTCAAATGAGAGATTGCTATCAACTTGGGTCCCCAGGTCCCTAATGACTTCTTCTGTACTTAATGGATTACCACCTATGTGGTAATTTGTGGGCACTTTGTTTTTGCCAAAGGGGATGACTATACACTTTTTGGCATTTAGCTTGAGGCCATGGCTCTGACACCAGTTGTCTGTTTCTATGAGGCCCTTTTGGAGGATGCTTGTGTCGGCTGGAGAGTTGATTATGGTGCCCAGTTTGCAGTCATCTGCGAACTTGGTCCACCACAGTCCTTCCGTGTTGGCCTGTACCGCCGAGAAATATATACCGAACAAGAGAGGTCCCAGGACTGAGCCTTGTGGGATGCCACTTGTAACTGGTTTGGAGTCTGACATGGCTCCAGCAATTCTAACCATGTGGGTTCATAGGTTCATAGGTTGGTACTAGGCTATCAGCCCTAGGGCCTATACAAGCCTAGCCATAACAATTCCCTGGCTATTTCTTCCCACATTATTTACTTTCCTGGACCCCTGTCTAGCATGGCGACTGACATGATCCCTGGGGTGAATTTCCTTTCTCCCATCCAATCGTCAAGGTTCCTCTTGAAGAGGTCCAAATAGGCACTCTGCTTGACATGTATGGGCAATCTATTCCAGAGTCTGGGGAGTCTCTGGGTCAGGAACCTATCCCTCCAGCATGTTTTGTTTATTGTGATGACAAGCTTTATATCCCTGGAGCATGTAGCTCTGAGGGATTGGGATTTCTTTAAGTGTAGCATGTCCAACAGCTCTGGGTTTGGCATGGCCTTTTATGTTAAGCAGAGATCGCCTCTGAGTAGACGATATGCGACAGAGTATAGCTGGAGTTTTTTAAGGCGGTCAGCGTAGGGCATCTGCTTTAGGCCTGTGATTCTTTTAGTGAGGTATTTCTGAGGCCTTTCCAGTTGTTGCAGATGTCTTGAGAGGTACATACCAAATGGGGCGTTGTATTCTATAATGGGTCTAATGAGGGATGAGTACAGTGGGACAATGACCTCCTTTTTTCTGGATGAAAAGCCCTTCGTGATGAGGTGTGCCACATAGAAGGGTTCTGTCCTTGAGCCAGTTTGCAACCCATCTAGTGACATAGGGGTTTATATTTAAGCTGGTGAGCTTATCTATAATGCCCAAGTGGGGTATTGTATCGAAGGCTTTTGCGAGGTCCAGGTAGGCTGTGTGGACCACCTTCCCCTCATCAATGGCCTTGGTGACTGTTTCAAAGAAATCGACCAGGTTTAAGAGGCAGGATCTGCCCTTAACAAAGCCAAACTGGGTAGGATCCAGTGTCTGTAGGTCCCCAATATCTTTATTTATGAGGTCCATGATGATCCTTTCCATAGCTTTGCAGACCAAGCTAGTCAGGCTTATGGGGTGATAGATTCCAGGATCAGTTGAGGCACCACCTTTGTGGAGAGGGACCACTGTTGCTGTACGCCACTCTTTGGGTACATATCCTGTAGTAAGGCTAAGATTGAACAGTAGTTTTATATTTGGGTTTAGCTCTTCTTGGAGTTCATGTAGGACACAGCCCAGGACACCATCTGGTCCCATTGATGCTGTGTTTTTTGCTTTAGAGAGGGCGGCTCTTACCTGAGCATCTGAGATGTCAGGAGGGCAGCACTCTGTTAGGATACATATTTGCCCTTTTGGTGGGGGGGGAGAAGTTTGCACTGAACCTGTCAGCTAGGATGTTGGCAATGTCTGTGGGCTTGGTGTATTTTTTGTCATTTTGGACTAATTCTGAGCATATCTGGGAATTCCCACCCAGGTTCCTAACTTAACTAAAGAAAGCCTTGTGATTATCCCTAGTGTCCTGTGCAATTTTTCTCTCGAAGCTGGCCTTGGATGATTTTATGAGTGCCCGTAGTTTTTTGCTAACCATCTATTACTTTGCAAAAATAGTGGCTCTATAAATACCTATACTAGGGACCTAAATCTACACCAATAAATAAACGAGACTTGCTGGAGAGATAGGTTCCTAACTCTAAGTATTCCCAGCCTATGGAATAGATTGCAAATACTGGTCAAGCAAAGCTCTACTTTGTCTACCATTAAGGCTAGTATTGCCGACAATAAATGTCAATAAATGTCAAATAAATAAATAAATAATAAATATCAGCAGAGGGGATGTATCAAAATGTTTAGACAAGTTGAGATAAGTAGTTTTCTCAGGGTGGCACCGTCCAT
The DNA here is from genome assembly GCF_019279795.1 of Protopterus annectens. Taxonomy (NCBI): domain Eukaryota; kingdom Metazoa; phylum Chordata; order Ceratodontiformes; family Protopteridae; genus Protopterus; species Protopterus annectens. Next base: position 1,638,503,984 of record NC_056726.1, on the reverse strand, counting down.
AGCAACTGTAACCTCAAATAAATGTTTACTAAATTAATTTTGTTTTTTATTCGGCTGGTGAAGTTGATGGGTTTAAAATTATCTGGGTCTGGAGCGGGACCATCCTTATACAGATGAATCACATTGGCTGTTCTCCAGGTATCTACAGGTGAATCACAGTGGCTGTTCTCCAGTTATCTACAGGTGAATCACAGGGGTTGTTCTCCAGGTATCAGGCACAAGTTCTATGGCTAAGCTGAGGTTGAACAGTTTAAGAAGCAACAAACATGGGTCCATGGACAGAAGGAGCCATCAGCTACAACTGATGTAGCTTTATGTATGTTACGGGTGAACTCAGGAAAGTATTAGTCTGGTCTTCAGAAAAGTCTTTAACTTGGCCTCACATAGAAGGGTGATATGAAAATTAGAGGGAACTTTCAATGTAAAGTACTGCTCTAAGGTTACAATATCATTGATATTAATTATCATCTGAGAAGAGTGGAACTGATGTCAACAAGTCATAAATAGTATCTACAGGTATTGACCATCATTGGGTTGAACCACTTGAAGCAGGATAAGAAGACCTTGGGATCAGCAAACAGAATTTGGGGTGGATCCTTAGGGGGACATATTCCAAAATCAATAGTCAGGCTACACCCATAATGTTGTGTGGCTATAAGGCTGTTGGAATGAATTCACAGAAAGCCTACTAAAAAAAGCTGTGGGACAGAGGAGAAAGAATAAGACCAGATGCCAGGGGAGTAGAGCTCTTATCACCTGAGTCTAGATGAAACATAGGGGACATTATCTTGGTGTACGTATTCATATCAGAAAATATAAAGAGATAATTCTGAAGAGCAAGAATATAGGAGGAAGCAGGGACCACAGACTGGACAATAGGAACTAACATCTCACTGGATTTCCAAAAGTGATGTATCACAGAGAGGAGAGAGAGACAACCCACAAACGCATTCAATAAAGCAGAGGTAAGTAGAAATAAGGTAAGAGGAAGGTAGGGAATGGAGGGGAAGTAAAATGTTAATGTTCTCTGTTTCATTGGTTCTCACTAAGCTTACGGCCAAAAGAATCAGGAGGCTGAGTCACATCCCATAATATACTGGTAGGAAGCTAGCAGTGCCTCCACATTAAACAGACTTTCTCCGCAAATTCCTGGCGAAAAGCTATAATCAGTTAAAGAGAAAGTGCAGACTAGATAAGGTTGCTGTCTCCTTCTGCCATCAAATAAATTCAATGTAATGTAATGCAACTTTCTTCAGTTTACTTCATTGTTCAGTGCTTTGCATTTGACCTAGACTTGCTTATAGTCACTGTTTTTTTTTTCTTCTGGTGGCAGCCAAGGAGAGGAGGCAGCCCTAAGTCAGTTTGTGGCCTTGGCATAGTATTTACCTTTAATGCATCTAGAACATTAAATCAATACCATGAAGTTATGTTACAATCCTTTTAGATGTACCACAGGACAGGTCAATTGCTGGTAAGGCATTTAGCAATGACAGTAGCTGATTTGGTATGGCCAATCTGAATGTGGTGACATTCTCAGTCTTTTTTGTAGATTTGGCTGAGAAGAAATACTGAAGATATTGTGACCAGAAAATAATGGGCTAAGAACCCTAGGTGTATTTATGTTTGTGACATTTCTATGCAGCAGTTCATGTAAGTTATGTCAGGAGGTTGAGTTTGGTTGATTCAGTTACCAAGTTCATCAAAAGCAGTACTGAAATTGCCTAATGAGGCAGTCATATTTGTCAATAAATGATACAATAACTTCAATGATGTGTATCATCCAAGATAGGTAAGCTGAGTTGAAGATAGCACAGTATCCCATCTGGAGTTTTTGGTGTATAGTAATTAACTACTCCAATACCATCACTGTGGGTTGCGGTCACTGTTATTTGGGGAAAAAGTTATTAATGCTGCAAATTATTTTCAGAATACTAAGTATAAGTTTCCCTCACTATTTCACTGTAACCTTTCTTTAGGGTTTTCAGACTAATAGTATTTATCTATGCGGATAGTACAGCATCAAACAGGATTTGGTCTTCATGTTTGAACCTGAACATAGTAATTCCTACAATGCTGTAATTAGTGTATAGTATATGTTCAAGACATCAAGACAAGCTAACTTCATTTGTAATGTCTCGTGTTACAAAAGATGCAATTTTCACCCCTTTATTCTGCTCAATGAAAATACAAGAGGAATAAAAAATACAAGAGGAATAAAAAATACAAGAGGAAGAAAAGAATATCTTAAATGTCATCTGCCAACCTTTAAAAGTCATCATTATGATTTGATATTTTGTCTGGTTTGGGAATTAGAGCAATTAAGCTGAAATTCACAATATCCTACCCATGTCATCTAATACACATTTCAAGTAAATGATTAACGACACAACAGGAAAACAATGTACTGTCAATATGTCTGAGTTAGTAGAAATGGCTTTAAATGCTGTGGATTAAATACACAGGGGTCGGTATAAACTATTGAATAACTTATAATTTAAAAATAGTATGGAATCACCCAAGCATTAGGTTGATTTCTTTTTAGTGTATCTCTATTTTTATATTCATCTGTAGTTTTTCAGTTGGGCCAGTGCTGATTGCTCTGTCGCAAGGAATATATTCCTGCTGTTTCTGAGACATAGACATTATTGGCCTAAACCCTGTTTTGCTATGGCTCTTTCAATTTTTCTTCTCCTCTTAGCTGTGCTAAATTCGTATCCATGCAGCACTAATCAGCACTGTATTTGATAGATGCAGGTACTGTCAGTTTCAAATTCTCTCCTATGAATTTTACATATTGAACAGCTGAAATGTACCACCTTAACTCATTCCTACCAATGGAGCCCTTTTGAGTTTGTACTCAAACTCCCAGTGAGCATGACCTGAAAAATTAAGTTATTGCCTTAGAGTTCAAACAAATGTTTACATATTTAGAATTATTAGTGATACTGGCAGATTGATCAGCACAAAGTAACCTTCTAAGTCTTAAACTGGATCTTATAAGGAACAATAACCAGAGTAAATATGAATTACATAATGTATAAACAGTTTAAAATATCTCATTAATCTTTCAGGTAACAAAAATCCTGCCAGCAGTATCTTCTTCAAAAACATTGAGCTTTCGTATGAGGCTAAGTAGTTTTGTTTAACTGATTAATTGTCTTGATTGTTGACAATTATTACACTATGGATAAACAGCACACAAATAATATTCAATATCTCTTTATCTTTTCTAGACATAGGTCAAATATCAATATGGTTGTGTTTGCTATTGTGTACGTATTAAGATGAAATTTCTAATATCTTATACATGGCATGGTTTTGGAATTATTAATGCAAATAAGAGCAAACAATAACAGACTCCTAGATGTGTTCATAGGAAGTAACTATAGAAACATCTGGGGATGTCACTGGGCTGTAATGAGTTAAGCTTGCTTGGAAGCCAGTTAGGATGAATTATTACAATATATTGTTTTAGTGTTTCATTTAAATCTACTGTTAAATCATTTTAAGCAATTATAACAATAACAGTAGTGTTGGTGATAAACACTGCCTACTTCTTTCATTTATTATATATTAAATATTATGAGTCAGGAAACATTCATTGAAATTTTAATATTTAATTATTTCAAGAAATAACATCAGTTTTCAGTGCTAATTACAATTTAGTCCATTGAGCTATACTTTTATATTAAATAATATAATCCAAGATCTGATTTATACTCCTTTTTTCTTTATAACTTGGACTAAAACAGAGGTTCATCAAGCTTGTCTTACCTCAGTTGCCAAATTCATAGCACTTGGTATACTCAGGCAGTGTACCAACCTATGAACCTATGAACCTATGAACCTATGAACATGCACAATGTTCAGCAGTTTAATTTCAACTTTCCTAGTGTGAAAAAAGAAACTGGGACATAGGGGATAATGCCTCTGCCACCTTTAGTAAAATTCAATTACTGGCTAGTAAGTACACTGCCTAGATGCTTTCAAAGATGAAACTTAGAGAGAATGAAAGAAAATCAATTAGAAAAGATGATAACAAAAGACTGAATGGGAAGAATCCAGAAGCTGTTCAGCAAAAAGCAGTTCATGCTCCAGCTTTGGTACAAGGCATGGCTTCCAGTAACTTAAAGGAAAATTAAATCAAATATTCTCAGCACTGATATAAATACATGAGACTTGAAAGAACATATCAACTCAAATAACATAAAACTGGAAAAATGGGAGAAGTATTAAATCAACTATTCAGATGATCTGATAAAACTGCAAAAATCAGAGGTTGAATTGAAGAAAAAGCTGGCAAAGTACGAGGCTTCTCAAGCAGAGCTGTTTTCAAAAAATGGTATAGTTAGTGTATAGAGCATCCAGGGATAACTTAATACTTTCTGCTTTACCAGAGAAACTCAAAGGAATAGATTGTATTAATTTTGTGAAAGTACAAATATGCAACTGGACTGGTATTCCACCAGCAGGATTTGTTTACTGAAAGGGCACATTGAGTGTATGCTTCAAATCTGGCCATAAGAGACCATTCAAGACCTGCATTAGTAAAGATGCAATTATAACAGTAGAAAGAGTTGATCCTGTCAAAACTGTGGTAGAAAGGTATAGTATTTAAAACTGAAGACTTTAGACTGTTTGTGGAAAATGTTTATTCACTTTACACCAGGCAGAAGAGAAACAAATATATCCCGGCAATCAGGGAATGTTGAGAGGTGGATGTAAGACTCAAGCTGCTGTACCCAGCTGTCTTCAGAATATTTTTTCCTGGGGGATCAAAGACATTTTCGATGTAGAATAGGCTAAGGTAGAAATACAAAAGTTTGTCCAATAAAAAAAAATGAGCCATCAAACAGAAGGAGGCTCTGCTTCTCATTCTTCTGACAATAAAGCAAATAGATTTTGCCAGTGAAACATTTTCTAATGTTCCAATGGAAGATGCTTGTGAGACAGAAAAAAACACAGGGGTTGATGAAAAGAATCAGGAGTACCTTGGACATGAATCAGAGCCTGTCCTTGGGAGATGTAAATGAACAAGAAGACCAGTAAAACTGAAATTAGTAAATAAATGCGAGGTTATAAAACATCAATCACACTTATGAAATATGGCTTTACAACAAAAGTGGTTTATAAAGATTGGACTTTTGCTGATTAAGTTAAACTTGTGGGTGGACTGAAAAGCATATACCGCACTTCATGCCATTAATGTTTAGAAGGACACTAAAAGGAAAACAAAAGTAACTGTAAATATATATAAAAAAAATCATTATATAACATGCATGGTATATAGAAAGCAGATTTGTGTAGTATGTAGTCAGGGGGTACCTAAAATGAGGGGGGTGAATGTGAGTCTTTTCAGTGATTGCTATATGCAATAAAGATGCCAAAGTAAACAAGTACTTTTTTAGTATAAGACATATAAGCTTTACAATATAAACAGAGAAGAAAGACTGCTCAAAAGCATGTTTAAGTTAATATGTGGTAATCTTGGGCTGTTGGGGAGTGGGGTGGGGTGTAAAAGTGCACTGTTCATCATATATATATATATATATATATATATATATATATATATATATATATATATACAGTTGAAATGTTTTCTCTTACTTTTGCATGGGTGAATATCTAGATGAATGCTCTTGGCCAAATCTAAGAGCAAGTCTTTTGTGTAAGCATGTGGGTTTGACAAATAAGAAAACATGGTGAATGCATGTTTTTCCCCTTTAGTAAATACATGTTTGGTGTGAGTTGAGAAGTTTGAAGTTGAGGGCAGTTGTACAGTCTGTTCTTATGTTTCCATGGAGATAAGCTGATTTCAGGTGTAGGCAATAAAATGTTAGAGTTTTGAACATTGTTTACTGAGGGAAATGTAAAATTGAAAGGTACAAGGGCAAGTGGCTCATTAAAAAATACAGTTTCAAATTATTGAAAGTGAATAACAGATAATAGCTTCCCAGGTAGCCTAAATATGTTTTTGCATTTTCTAGAACTGGGTATAATTTAGTTTTGTATAAAGACAGATGGTGCATTTTTTTCTTAATGCTAAAATATGTTTTCTGGAAGAATATAAGCTGTTTTGCATATCTGAGAGGAGAATAAAGGTTAGAAAATAACAAACAACAATTAGTGTATGTGGGAGCACAGGCTGTAACATGCATTTTAGCATGGATAACTTTAATTTTAGGTAAAATAATGCCTGTGGATGCATCTATTATGTTGGGACAATTGTTCCTGTCAAGAGGGTTAAACTTGGGACAACCTATCCTGTCAGGAGGACTAAACTTCATTATTTGAAGCTGTACATAGTTTTGTGTGTATGTAATTTAAGTTAATAGGTGATTAGGTTGTTCTGGGGGGTGTTTATTTTTGGTCTGTGTGTTTTTTTTTTAAAACAAAGCATCTTGAAAATTGAACACATGAAAAGGTTCATAGATCAGTACTAGGCTAATCTCTCTTTGGGCCACTTTAAGCCTAGTCAATTATCCTATGTGAGAATCAAACCCTGCAGATTGTGTCTGTAAGGTAAACACCTCATCCATTATGCCAACTACATAACCCTCAAGAAGCAACTCTATAAAAGATTAACTGCCAAACATTAGTGGGTGCATGTAACACAAACATTGGAAATAGACATTTAAAAAGCTGTCATTATGATAGGTAGGAATAATAACTTCTTATTATAATGGCTACACTATCCATATTATTCAAGAACATAATGGCAATACAGGTATAGACAAAACGGCAAGAGTATTGAATTATATTTAGAAATGCAGAGTGCAAATAGTAATGTTGCAGGAAACATATTTAGAAATAAATGAGCATGTAAATTTGATAATAAAATGATTTCAGGATGGATAATCGGCAGAATATCAGGGAAAGGGGAAAAGGGAATTATATTACTTGCTACAGGAGTTCCAATAGTGTTATAAAAATATAATAATAGTAGATCTGTGGAATTAAGAGGCTACTGATAAGGGAGGAAGATTACACTGGTGTGTATTTATATTCCACCTAAAACTGCTATTATGGAGCTTAAGAAATTTTGGGGAGAAATAATTAGGTTTCAACAGTGAACATTATTTGAAGGTAGGGACTGGAACTTGATTTGCAACATTGAAGATGTATCTGGGGGATCTGGAAGGGAAACTATAACAAAAGAGGGTAAAAAAAACATTTTATTCAGCTGCTTATGTTTTTCTAATTTGTGTTTCTTCCTACTACTCTGTTACTTCATCTTGCTTTGCTTTTTCCTGCTACCTGCTGCCTGTTCTCTGAAGTGTTCATCTGCATCTTTTCTGTTGCATTTATTACTGCTTGTTTATAGCCTGTCTAAATTGTTAAATGTTATTCTTAAGTATTATTCTAAGCTATTAGTTTTCCTTTAAGCACTTGGGTTTTAGGCCCACCCCTTAGCTCTCCCTGACTTTCTTTCTCAGATTCTGACAAATATGGATGGACAGTTTCCTACAGTTTCTCCTGCCAGACTGGTTGATATGGGCATCCTGAGACAGTGTAGTAACTGCCTCATGTACATGGATGACCATCTACTACTACCACCTAGGAACACAATTTGTGAGAGATGAAATTACATTAGGAACTAGAGGCCAAGCTATTTCTCCCTCAAGCCAGTATATCCGGTACCAGAAAGGTTGTCAACACAATCACTACACCTCAAACACCACCCACACCTACACAACACACACCTGCATAAGCGGAAGTCCTCCACATAAACGTACCCAAACAAAGGAGATGTCTGAGGCAAAAACACATGAAATCTCCACAGCCCTCCACACCACATACCATGCATAGTCCATACACCTTGACTCACAGCCACTAAGGCGTCAACATAAACCCAACATGTTAGTCATAGGAGACTCCATTGTGAGACACACAGATGTGCCTCTCAGCAGGCTGGATAAGGAGAAAGTCACAGTTAGTTGTCTGTCAGGTGCCAGAATCCACTACATCACATACACACTCAAGTCTCTCAACAACAGGTTCTGTTATGACTTTGTCATAGTCCATGTTGGCATGAATAACTTGAGACATACTTCTCTGGACTATATGGCTGGAGCCATGTCAGACTCCGAACCAGTTACAAGTGGCGTCACAAGGCTCAGTCCTGGGATGTCTCTTGTTCTGTATATATTTCTCGGAGGTACAGGCTAACACAGAAGGACTGTGGCTGACCAAGTCCACAGATGACTGCAAACTGGGTGCCATAACTGACTCTCCAGCCGACACAAGCATGCTACAAAAGGGCCTCATAGAAACAGACAACTGGTGCCAGAGCCATGGCCTCAAGCTAAATGCCAAAAAGTGTATAGTCATCCCCTTTGGCAAAAACAAAGTGCCCACAAATTACCACATAGGTGGTAATCCATTAAGTACGGAAGAAGTAATTAGGGACCTGGGGACCCAAGTTGATAGCAATCTCTCATTTGACAACCACGTGGCTAAAGTGGTTAAAAAAACATTTTATATAGCCCACCTAATCATGAAGGGATTCACATCTAGATTAGGGGAGGTCATCGTGCCTCTTTACTCATCCCTCATCAGGCCCATAATTGAGTAAAATGCCCCTTTTGGGATGTACCTTACCAGACACCTGCAGCAACTGGAAAGACCCCAAAAGTACCTCACCATGAGGATCAGAGGGCTCAAACAGATGCCATATGCTGCCCGGTTAAAGAAACTCCAGCTCTACTCAGTGGCATAACGCCTGCTCAGAGGCGATCTGTGCCTGACATATAAAGCCATGTCCAACCTGGAATTAATGGACATGCTGCACCTCAGAAAATCCAAATCCCATCAAGCTACACTCTCAAGAGACTTGAACCTCAGCACTGAAATAAATAGGACATGCTGGAGGGACAGATTCATAACCCAGAGGCTCCTTTCACTCTGGAATAAAATCCCAGTCCAGGTTAGGCAGAGTCCCTCATTGACTCTCTTCAAGAGGAATCTTGATGAGTGGATGGGAGATAGTAGGTTTACCCCGGGTATCACTTCTGTGTCACTGTTAGACATAGGCACAGTATACTAACCTCGAAAAAGGGCATAGCAAAATTCATTTAAAATGGGTGTTGAAAGCCAAACACACTCTGGCTAGGCTTATAAATTCCCTAGGGCAGATAGCCTAGTATGAACCTATGAACCTATGAACCTATATGAAAAGAGACATGATTGAGCTCGCTGATTATGTTTCCCAGGCAGGTATGTCCCTAGCCTTAAGCAGCATTCTGCCATCACCCAGAATGATGCATCAGTACAAACAGAAAATGATTGACTTTAACAATTGGCTTAGTTTCTGATGTCATTCCAGGGGGATCCAGTACCTGACAGCCTGGGAAGATGTGTTCGACAGACCATGATGCTTTGCCAGAGATGGCCTGCATCTGTCTCACCTGGGCTTCAGGCTTCTGGCGAAAGCTCTTGCCTCCCCTGTAGTGTTTTTTTTAGGAAAAGTGATGAGGTTAAAACTACCAACATAAAAATTTCAATAAAACACAAATTAAAGGTCATGCTGCTAAACACTAGGTGTCTAAACATGAAACTGCACTCATTGTGACATTTCTAACCCCGGAAAATGCTGACATCTGTACAGTCACAGAAACCCGGTACAAAGCTGCAGAGAGCATCCCAGCCTTACCTGGTTACTCATCTTATCATACATTCAGACCCGAAACTGTGGGCAGTAAAGCCAAAGGAGGTGGAGTTTCAATATACATTAAACACATACACACCTGCAGGTTGGTCAAACAGTATGACACACAGGAGACACTCCAGGTGCAGATAACCATTGACAACACCCCTATTCAAATCATAGCTAGCTACCAGCCCACAAATCTGCCTCAAGATGCCCAATCCACCTATTTGGACCTGTTTGAATCTATCAAGATTCAACCCTTTAACCTGATCCTGGGTGACTTTAACTTCCCAAATATAGATTGAAAGAACTACTCATGCCAGAACACAAATGCCCAGAGATTCCTCTATTTTATCAATGCAAATGCCTTGGAACAGCTAGTTGATACCCTCACAATAGGTGATAATATGTTGGACGTAGTATTAACCAACATGAATAACCACTACAGCATTCCTATAGTATCATCTTCCTTGGTAAGATCTGACCACAAACTTTCAAAGACGCCATCTCCCCCAACCCTCCTCTAGCTAGGATCAGGCATAAAAACTTTTCCATAGTTGATGACAGCCTCCAGAGGGATGGTATAAACAACTTCACAGCCCCTCCCCCTCTGTAGGAACTGGGACCAATATCCAAAACTACACCAATACACCATATGAGTATTTAGATAGATGCATGGAATCAGGAATACCCAACAGGACTAAATCATCCTCCTTAAGGAAGAGTAAACCTGTCTGGTGGACATCTGCAATAAATAAACTCTATAACAAAAGGAAGGTCCAGAGAAGTAAATACTGTGGGAAGAAATAGCCAGAGAATTGTTATGGCTAGGCTTGTATAGGCCCTAGGGCCAATAGCATAGTACCTACCTATGAACCTATGAACCATTAGGCTCCCTATTCAACCAAAGCCTGAGTACTGGCTTCATCCCAGCTGAGTGGAGGACAGCCACTGTTATCCCTTTACACAAAAGGGGAGCATTCACTGATCTGGAAAATTATAGACCCATCAGCCTAAGTAGCTTTATCTGTAAGACCATGGAATGGATTATCATGGACCTCATTAATAAGGACATTGGCAACCTCCAAACACTTGACCCCACACAATTTGGCTTCATCAAGGGGAGATCATGTCTGCTAAATTTGGTTGACTTCTTTGAGACAGTATCCAAAGTCATGGATGAGGGGAAGATTGTACACACCACCTACCTTGACTTGGCCAAAGCCTTTGACACTATTCCCCACTCGGGCATAATAGATAAACTCATTCAACTAGGCATCAATCCATATGTTAACAGATGGTTAGCAAACTGGTTCACTGATAGAACCCATGTAGTCAAAATAGGGGAAGCCACCTCAAGCAGTAGACCCGTAACAAGAGGCATACTCCAGTTTCGGTCTTGGGGCCTCTGTTATTTGGGATATACTTTTCTGAGGTGCAGGCCAAAACCAGTGGGCTATGGCTGACCAAGTTTGCAGATGACTGCAAGCTGGGTGCTGTCATTAATTCCCCTAGGGATGTGGACATCCTCCAAGATGGTTTTACTCAGACAAATGACCGGTGCCAGAAACATGGCCTCAAGCTGAATACTAAAAAATGCATAATCACCCTCTTTGAGGAGAGTGACATCCCCACAAATTATCACATTAATAACAGTGTCCTATGCACGCAATCAGTCGTGAGGGATTTGGGCACCCAGGTTGATAGCAACTTGACTTTTGACCACCATGTTGCTTCCATTGCATGGAAAGCCTTTTATCATGGCCCACCTCATAAGTAAGGGTACCTCATCCAGGGACACGGACACCATAACATCCCTGTAGTCTTCCCTTATAATGCCCATTATTGAGTACAATGCCCCTTTCGGCATGTACCTTGCATAGCACATGCAACAGAAGTTCCTCACCAGGAGAATCCATGGCCTCAAACATCTACTTTACACAGATAGGCTAAAAGCCCTATCCCTCATCTCAGTTTCATACAGACTCAAAAACAAAAACCAAGTCAGCAGCACCTTGTCCCAACACTAAAAGTATATCAGGAATCTGATAGAAATAAACCAAAAACGATTTAATTTAAGCGCTTTTCGTTGCCAAAATGTAGCAACTTCTTCAGAAATACATACAAAGTTTAAAAGTAAACTTTGTATGTATTTCTGAAGAAGTTGCTACATTTTGGCAATGAAAAGTGCTTAAATTAAATGGTTTTTGACTTTATTTCTATCGGATTCCTGATATACTTTTGGTGTTGGGACAAGGTGCTGCTGACTTGGTTTTTGTTTTTTAGTTGTTTACTTTTTCCTAGGTTTTATCTGTAGTATGGCATCTGGAGTCAGCAGCAACTCGAGCAGCCCTACACTGTTCGGTACACAGCTGCAAACAGAACTGGGGAATCTGACACAGTTAATTAATGTTATGGGCCAGCGTATGGACGGGCTCTCCGCCCGTTTGGAGAAGGTGGATACTGTTTTAACCCAACAACAGCATTCTTTTCAGAATGCGGCTCTACAAGTACCGTCGAGTGGCGTTCCTTCTAGTAGTCTGAGACCTACTTCACCTAATAGTACTGGACTAAGAATGGGTGCATCTTGTGTCGATATTACACCAGGCCAGCGGATACCAATTGAAGTTCGACAAACGGATAATACTGACGAACTTGAGTCTAATACATCAAGTAACAACAATGGAAGGCTTATTGGAGCTCCTAATCTTAATGAGTGGATCAAGGACACTTCTACGTTCTGCTTTAAGTTATGGTCTGATCAGGAGCGACCGTCCAAGACTAACAATGGACAACAGGTTGGTGTCATTGGTTTAAATGAGAAGCTTAAAATTCTCGATGCCAAGTCATTAAAATTAAAAAAACTGCAACTAGAAGTGATGTACTTTAAGGAGTGCTTGGACCAACATATTGTCCCGAAAGGGTTGCATGTTTACTGGTACCCAACTGGTTTAGTCCCAGAATCACTGTTTCACTTAGAACTTAATTCCTTGTTTGATCAACAAGGATTTGATCTAATGCAACTTATGATCAAACATTACCAGTTACAAATAGATGCTTTGGCTTGTGAAGTTTCAGTCTTGAACAATGACATAGTGACTAATAGTGAATTTCTCAGATATAGGTACGACTATGACCGCTCTTTTTCTAGCATCAACCAGTTGTTGGATAGGCTGAAAAGCAACAAAGTCAAAAAAATGAAAAGAGACAGGCTTGCTTATGACAATAGGTCTGCTTATCCTAAACCGTCTCTTGCTCAAATTTCCAACATAACTAAAATTTTTACTGTTGTACAGCAGTCTAATAATGTGGACCAGTCCGTTGACAATAATCACATCATCATCAGATGTAGTGAACGGATCCGCAATAACAACAGTAATAATTATGACTGTAATCAACAACATGTGACTAATAATAACAGTACCCCTATTAATAACAACTGCGAAAATTTTCAGAAAGACAGTTCTACAGGGGTGATTCCAAAGAACAGATCACTTCAACAGAACCAGAAGAGCAATCAATGCAACTTCAAATGCAAGAAATAATAACTGGAAAATTTCCTGCCTTGAACATTGTTGCTAATAGAGACAGTGACTTCAACATCTACAATTTTTCATCATTTTTCATTGATTCTACTTTAGTCAATTTATTAGCTAAAGGTAGCACATTTGTACCTGACAAACCACTCAACCTAGTTAAAACAGTTACAGACTTAAAACTTTATGTGAGGAAGTTAAATTTCAATTTATTATTTGGTAACAGTAACCCTGGTGATTATGGGTTGAGGGTGGCTAGTACCTATAACCCTCCATTACACCCTACTCTGAAGATGTTCAAACAGGTGTGTGAACTAGATTTCAGACACCTGTCAAACTCTCAGTATACCTTTTCATCGAAAAGGTTAAATAATGTGAATCAAAACGAAAACTTATTAGTGCAATCTTTGAGTAATGCTAATGTAAGGGTGGTTAAACCCGATAAGTGTGGGGCACTAGTAGTATTTGACCAACAGGACTACATAGTGAGAATGCACAACTTGTTAGACACTGATGCATATTCTAAAGCTTCCCTGAGTGAGGTTAATACTGCCTATAAACAGATCAGAGGTTACTTTATCGACCTCTTTATAGATGCCGTTATTGACATCAACACATACAATTTTATTTATCTACCTTGGCCAAAAATCCCAATCATGTTTGGGATACCAAAAATTCATAAAGATGTGTTAAACCCCCCCATGAGGCCATTGATAGATGGGAGGGGTTCTATAACATATTCCTGTGCCAAGGTAGTAGATAGTATTCTGAAAAAATACCTTGTGTCAGAACCACAAGTATGCAAGGACTCGTGGACTTTCTTAGAAAGTATTAACAAACTGGAATTCAATGTTAGCCACAATTTCTTAACAATCGATGTTAAAGACTTGTATACTTCCATTCCACATTCAGAAGGGATAGAATGGGTGAGCCTTTTGCTTAGATCTAAGGATGCTCCACTACACGAAATCATTTTAGTAAAGTCCTTATTGGATATTATTCTCACACATAACTACTTTTTATTTGACAAGGAATTCTATCTACAGAAACGAGGTATTGCTATGGGGTCGCCCTGTGGTGCCAGGTTTGCTAACCTGGTAATGGTGTACTGGGAAAGAACCTTTGTTTTCAAGACTGAGCACTTCAGGGCGAACCTCGTATTTTACACCCGTTTCTTGGATGACATCTTTGTGTTATTTAATGGTGATGATACACAAGCTAAAACATTCATCTCCTTCTTGAATTCTACAACTGAATTCCTTGTATTTACATCTACATTCCACACAGATATAATTGATTATTTAGACGTCAAACTGTTAAAAGATAAAGTCAATAAGGGGTATGTTTCTCAGATTTTTAGAAAACATACATATTGTAACTCATTTCTACACTTTTCTAGCTGCCATCCGTTTCATCAGAAGCAGTCCATTGTAAAAGGTCAACTAATAAGAGCAGCTAGGATGGTTACACTTGATTTTGACTTCTACCAGGAATGTGATTTATTAAGTAGGATGTTTGAACAGCTTGGGTACCCTAGTGAATTAGTCGGACCTTTAGTTAGTGAAGTCTCTGAAAAAAAGAAGACTAGGGATAGTTTCCCCCATTCTCTGCTTAAACAACTTAGATAATGATGGACTGGTTCCCCATATGGAGGATAGCCTTTCTAGTGAATTAGATGCAATACAAGCTTCACTTCCTAATTTTAAGGGTGGATTTATCACCACCTTTTGTATGGATAGCGGCCGAGTCAAATCTATTTTATACAAAAACTGGCAACTTATTTTAAGTGATAATTTACTATCTAGTAAACTGGGTTTAGTTCCAAATATAACCAAATATAGTTTTCCGTAGAGGTTACAACCTCAGGAATTTTCTTGAAAGTGACGGCCATCAGACTAAAACACATAGATATGCAGGGATGACCATGTGTGAATCTTGTAGGATGTGTAGATTCATAGAGGTGGGTAACGCATTTAGTATTAGTGGCTATAAGTTTGAAATTAAATTCAAACTTAACTGTAATTCTAGACTGGTTGTATACATAGCAAGGTGTGTTTGCTGCCCCGCATTCTATGTGGGGAAGACTGAACGTAGACTGCACGACAGGGTGTATGAACACATCTATGCTATTTCTGTCAACAAGATGGATAATCCATTAGCAAGACACATCGCAAACAATGTGGGCCCCAAATTTTTGTTTAAAGCTATAGACCAAATTCAAGCTAATATGAGAGGTGGCCCAGTGAATTTACTTTTAGAAGAACATGAATTAGCATGGCAAATCCGATTAAATGCATTTGTGGTCCCAGGTTTAAACGATGCTTGCAATATTGCCTGTCTATTGAAATTAAGAAGCCTGAAACGGTAACTAGTTTAATTTGTGAGTATATTTACATTCATATTTGGTTGAACAATTAATAGTGGAGTGAATTTGAGGTTGGTTTGTATATTGTGGCTTGAATTTAATGTTGTTTGAATTTAATGCCTTTTTGGTCAATTAACAAATTTTCAATACTGCAATTGATGAGATTCTTGTTTTGGTAAACTTGCAGCTAGTTTACTTTGTATTTTGTGTTTTTTTAGTGAAGGTCTTTTTAAAGAACTCTATTAGATAGAGGTGTGTCTATCATGTGACATGATTTAATTACTTAAATACTGTTCTTTTAAACTTTGTATGTATTTCTGAAGAAGTTGCTACATTTTGGCAACGAAAAGCACTTAAATTAAATGGCTTTTGGTTTTATTTCTATCGAATTCCTGATATACTTTTGGTGTTGGGACAAGGTGCTGCTGACTTGGTTTTTGTTTTTTTAGTTTCATACAGACTCCTCAGAAGTGACCTGTGTCTTACATACAAGGTGATCACAGACCCCACCTTGATGGGACTGCTGCATATCTGCAAGTCAAGCTCCACTCAAGTAACCCACACACGCAGCCTCAATCTGGTCTGTGACATCAACAAGACTTGTTGGCGGGACAGATTTGTGTCCCAGAGACTCCCCTATCTATGGAATAGACTCCCTCTCCACATCAAGCAGAGTACCTCTTTACCCCTTTTTAAGTGAATCCTGGATAACTGGATGGGAAACAGAAAGATACCCCTGGGATTCCACCCATGCCCTGCTGGACAGGGGCATCAGTTGCTGATTTGTCTAAATATAGGCTAAACTCTTGGCTAGGCTCATAAGGGCCCCAGGGCCAGTAGCCTAGTTACCTCCTGTGATCCTATGATGCTATGATTTCTGAAGAAATCTATGAAAATATTTGGTACAGAGGATGTGACATTGACAGTAGGGACTCAGAAAGAATTTACATATTTTAATCCAAGGTATTATAACTGGGTTAGACTAGACAGAAATTATATTTCGCAGCTATATGTTTATTTAATTGAAAGCTTCAACACACATCCAATAACTATTTTAGATCATGCATTGGTAAAGACAAAGATAAAAATGCAGGGCAATGAAGAAAAATGAAATACTAATGCTTCCTCACCTACCTGTTAAAGAGAGAATAATTTAAGGAATGGGAAATGGAAAATATTCAAGAGTTATTAGGAAGACAGAAATTTCTTCAGACGTTTTAGCTAGTGAGTGGGATAAAATGAAAGTGAAGTTTAAAAACAGGGTAGAAATAAAAGAAAAAGAAATATGGTTAAGGAGTAACAGGAATTATTTAGGGTTCCTATTATTTCCTCGAAGAGAGAAACCGCGAAATTTGAAAACATTGAACATCCACATAAGAGATTTCTTTCCTTGGAAAATAAATCTTTTGGCCATCCTCATCAGTTTGCCATTTTCCCCACTATAGTGCGATCTCAGAGTTGGTATATTTAATTGGGGGGAGTGTGGGGGATATACTGGTTGTGTTTGTGGTCATTTGTTGGTGTTTGTAGGGTAAGCAATTTCTTTCCAAGGGAAAGAAATCTCTTATGTGAAGGTTCGATATTTTGAAAGTTCACGGTTTTCAGGTTGATAAAGAGGCATTCAATGGAACACCTCTTCGAGGAAATAACATAGACCCGATTATTTAGAGGGGCTGACACAGGTTAAAGTATTACAGAATAAGGGGAATCTCACAGAACAAGAAGACACCCAACTGCAGAGTGAATAAGTAAGTATATGGATAATATGCATGAGTTTAGAAAGATTGCTGTTAAGCAACTGTTTTAGATAATAACTCCAGAACACAAAAACTTTCAGCACTATGGCTTAGGCAACAGAACTTAGGAAGAGTTATTGTCATTCTTTGGGAGCCTGTAAAAAGAAAAGTAGGCAGAGATCCTGTGGCGGTATTAGAGATATTTGGGACATTTTATGAAAATTTGTATAAAGCAGAGAAATGTGAAAATCAGGAAAGAGTACAACTGGAAACATTAATAGGAGACTTAAGTATGCTAAGGATAGAGGTACAGTAGATGAGACTTAACAATTAACAGTTAAGACAGGAGGAGATGAGATAAAAATGTTGATGTATAACCAATCTGCAGGTTGGTCTCCAGGAACATATGGTATTTTGGAAGCTAGGAGGGAAGAAAGTGATAAAGATATGGAAGGTTTTGTTTAACAGAATTTTAAGAGGGGAAGCACCAACATCCTGAATAAAGCTGTGCTGGTGGCAATACCTAAAGACAGTAAAGACCTATCAAATACAGCCTCATATAGACTAAAGAATGGTAAAGGTGTTACCAAAAGTGACAGATATGCATCAGCGTGGTTTTGTGTAAGGGAGGCAAACATTTGAGAACATTAATAGAACAATGGTGACCCATATGGAAGCAGAATGAAAGAAAATACTGCCGTTGTTGTTGGGTTTGGATGCAGAGAAAGCATTCAACAGAGTACGCTGGGATTTTATGAGTAGGGCAATGGAAGCCTTTGCATTTTATGATACCATAATAAGGTTAATTAGGAGGATATACAGTTTGAGGAATTGGAGGCAAGAATTAAAGTGGGAGGATTCCTCTTCTGAGCAGAAGAAACAGGCAGACTCAGACACTCAAGGATGTCATTTATAAGGTAATCAAGAAAAGTTGGCTTTATTTGCAGACATTATTTTGTACTTGATAAAACTAGAAAATGACATCTCAGTGTTTTGGAATTGTGAGACAGTTCCATGTGTTTTCAGGATATAAAATTAATGAAGATACAGCTGTAAATTATGTATCCACACATCAGTTAGTTCAGCAATACCCATATATACAGTTCACAATAAAATGAAGTATTAAGGGTCTGGATTAAAAAGACACCTACTTTTGCCTGTACTGATAGCATATTCCTTCATCCCACCCTCCCTTCTCCTTAATTCTTTAGTGAGTTCTATATCACAAGTTTCTTAAACGCATTTGCAGGTCATAGACTAAACCCACCTTCCTCATATTTCTAGTTGAATTGTAAGGTTTCTATTATTTAAGCGAATGCTTAAAGTTGTGAGTGCTGTTTCATCTAACGTGTTTACGCAAAATGCCAAAAGCACAGAACAGTGATTTTTTTCCTAGGGAGAAAAATCATTGGGCCGTTTTCGAGACTTTGCCATGTCCTCCACTGTGGTGTGATATCAGAGTTGGTATATTTAAGTATGGGGGTGTGGGGCACAGCCCCACACTTTATTTTGTGTTTGTTTGTTTGTTTTTTTACAGATCAGAGATTTTTTTTTCCCCTGGGAAAAAAAATCGCTGATCCGTGTGTTTGACATTTGTCATTTTCATAGTGTTTGAGTAGATTATAAAGCATTCATAATTTCAAGCGTTCGTTAATATAATATAGACCCGAATTGTATATTTTCTCCCATGCCCTCTCATACCTCATCTCTGAACAATTATTCACTTCCTTGACCAACATATCCCTCAGTTTATATTGCTTTTCTATGTTCTCTTGCTGTCCAAAGTCATTATAGATGAAACGCGTATGATATTTTTTTTCCTGAACTATCCCTGTTTAGTTACTATGTCATTTCCAATGTTATCTAACAACCTTTCTACACACCTCTCTACCACATTTATCATCATCGCCATCAACCACCATTTTATATATGAGGTCCAGCTGTCACATCTATATTAGACAATATGACCAAATCATCTAGAGCCGATATTAGCACCACCAAGTGGCTAGCCCTAAGGCAATCATCTGCAGTTTCTCTCCAAACCAGACAGTAACCCATTTTTAATCCATACTTCTTCCTTAAAAGCAGAAAATCATGGCTAAGGACACCATCCTTCCAATTTCAGTTATTAACAATTCTCATTCCCTACCCCTAATCATCATCATCATCATCAAGCTTGTTTTCCTATTTTCTAATGGGGTGGGTATCATGTAAAATGTCACCACCTCTCTTGTTTCAGGGCTGCTGTCCAACCTTCTTTGATAGTCCTGCCATACTCTGTCACAGGTTTTCTCTCATATAATTCATATCTCATTTCCCTTCACCTTCTTGCTGTATCTCCTAAATCTTCTGAAATTTGGAGCAGATGGTTATGCCTGTGAACTGTAGGAGAGGGCTCAATTCCATTAGTCCACATTTGCTTACTGTGTTACCTTGAGCAGGTACCTTAACCTGACAGGCCTTGGGGCAAGAGGGAGTTTGGGCTAAGCTCTTCAATGATCATAGGATCATAGGGTCATAGGAGGTTACTAGGCTACTGACTCGGAGGCCATTTCAAGCCTAGCTGTTTCATCCTAATGTAATACCATAGATACTCTAGTCAATACAGAGGATTATATTTAGTAATGACAGTCCATGTCCAGGAGGATTGTGGACGCTATCCCTAGTAAGAATTTATGATGCCCCATCCACTCATCCAGGTTCCTTTAGAACAGTGCCATACAGGTGCTCTGCTATACATGCACTGTCAGCCTATTCCAAAAATGCAGTAGTTGCTGGGAGACAAATCTATCCCTCCAGCACATCCTATTCAAGTCACAGGCCATATTTAGGTACCCGGAATGAGTAGCTCTAGTCCTGTTTGATTTACAGATGTGCAGGAAATTCAATAGGTTTGGGCCAGAGATTGCTCTATAAGCCAGGCATAAGTCTCCCCTAAGAAGTCAATACAACTTTGAGTACAGTGACAGAGTCTTTAGTTGGTCTGCGTAAGCCATGTGCTGGAGTCCCTTGAGCTTCTTAGTTAGAAACATCTGAGGTCTCTCCAGTTGCTGTAGGTGATTTGTACATTACATGCTGAAAGGGGCATTATATTCAATTAAGGGCCTATTTAGTGATGAGAACAGCGGGGTTATAACCTCCTTTGCTCTAGAGTCGATGCCTTTGCTACTCAAGTATGCTTTGTAGATAGCCTTCCTTACTACAGTAGACACATGGTGGTCAAAGTTAAAGTCACAGTCTAGTTGTGATCCCAAATCTCTTACCACTTCATAGGTACATAGGGTGTTATTGTTAATCTGATAGTGTGAAGGGACATCATTTTTACCAAAGGGAAGGATGATGCATTTCTTTGCATTTAGTTTGAGACCATGACTAAGACACCACTCATTGGTCTGCGTAAGATCCTCCTGAAGTATACTGACATAATTTGGGGATTTAATAATTGCACCCAGGTTTCAGTCATCTGCAAACTTTGTCAGCCACAGCCCCTTAGTTTTGGCCTGAACTTCTGAAAAGTATATAGCAAACAGTAGAGGGCCCAGCACTGACTCTTGTGGCACCCTGCTAGTGACAGGTCTGCTGGTTGATGTAGAGTCACCCACTTTGATAGTGTGTGAGTGGTATGTGAGCCAGGTGGCAATCCATCTGAATGCATTTGCATTCAGTTTGCTAAGTTTATTGGTAATATCTGAGTGTGGGATTGTGTCAAAGACCTTTGCCAAGTCAAGGTATGCTGTGTGCACAGATTTGCCCTCATCAATGGCCCTGGTCAAATTTTTGAAGAAATCCACCAGATTTAATTGGGAGGATCTGCCCTTGATGAAGCCAAATTGGGTCAGATCCAGGGTTTGGAGGTCACCTGTGTCTTTATTTATGAGGTCCATGATGATATGTTCCATGGTCTTACAGACATACGGGTTTATAATTCCCTGGGTCTGTTGCTAATAACTACTTATGGATCAAATCATCTTTTACTGTGCTGTACATGTGCCTGAACCACTGTATTCTTTTCTCTTTAACCTTCTCTGCTGTTAGAAAGCTACTTTGGCTTCTGTACTAGTATCATAATTTCTTCATCTGTCCCACAGTGTGCATCCTACTACCCATCTCAAGCACTTCATCCCCATCCCATCTAGTTTCCCCAATTGCTCTGTCTTCACTTCCCATATAGTAGTACTGGTCGCTCCACTGTTTTGTACACCATAATTTTTATCATCTTTGGCATTCTTCTGTACACACTACCAATGATGCTTTGTCTCAGTTGGGTGTAGCACTTCTTATTCTAGCTTTGACCTCCTTATTCAGACTTCCCTTCTCCATTCCTCCCACATACTTGAAGCTGTTAATCTGTTCAGCTATTCTATGTTCCATCTTAAATTTCTCATGATTTTCTCCTGAATTTCTCTATTTGCTGTCATGACAGCTGTCTTGTCTGTATTCAGTTTCATCCTATATGCCTTCAGATTTGAATTCCATTCCCTTGTAATTTCGCGAAGTTTCTGTTCAGAGTCTGCTTGCAATGTAACATTGATTGCAAACAGCAGCATTGTTGACCTATTCCCTCCAACCTATTTTCCTAGTATATTTCATCACCAATATGAACTGCAGTGGGGTCAGAACTGAACCCTGACAAACACCCTCATATTGGGAATTCCTCTGTGAGTCCAAGCAGTTTCGTACATGTGTCATTAGGTCCTTGTTCATATCCTGAACTAGTTCTACCAATGCTATTGGGACTTTAATGTAGTTTAGCTAAATTTGACTCAGAAAGGCCACATTAATTACTCACAGTGTATTATACTCATAAGGCCCAGCTAAAGGGTAAAAAGAAAACACAGACAAACTGCTACCATCAGTGTATGTCTGTAAACATGGCATTGAATGTAACAAGATGAGCAACTGTTTTTTGAATGAGGTTCACACTCACTGGTGGATCACAATAGTGTTTGGCTGCTATAGTACACAACAAAATGCAGTTCATGTGAATACAATTATTTCACCACAAAAGTATGTATGTTGATTTGGATCTATCTGTGCCTTACATAAAGATTCATGGTAGATCAGTGTTAACATCTCTGCCTCACATAGGTATTGGGGTTCAGTCCTGACTTCAGTTTGCAGTGTTTGCATACTGTTTTTCTGTGTCTGTATTGATAGTCTCTGAGTACTCAAGTTTCTTCCCACCTTCTGAAAACTGCTCTGACTTATCTGCATATATTTTATTTATCTTTCTCCTTGTGGTCCTTTTTGTGACTGGAAATACTGTGCGGACCATCCTACTGACATGGTTAACAAAGGATAAACTAAATCTATAAAAATAAAGATTAATGTGACTAGCTAGCTTAATTTCATCCTTCTGCACTGGTTACTAGGACAGCTTGGGCAAGATACAGCTCATATACACACATGTACACACACACACACACACACACACACACACACACACACACACACACACACACACACATTAAATGGCCACCTCCCTTAGTGATACATAGTATCATTTTTTAATCATGTTTGTGTTTCATGGATACTGTTATGTAAAGTGCTGCTCCTATAATGGACTTACTTTAACTGCATCTACTTTGCACTTTAACTGGCTGTACCAATCAAATAATCATGATTAAGGACATTTCAGTTGACATTTAATACCTCTATTACTAACTCCCTTTGCTAGGGCAAACTTCAGCTATGTACTCCCTACCATTTTGGACAGCCTACAACTGGTATGTGTAAATGTTTTCCAAGGGTACAGTTGCTGAAAGTAAAATATTTTCCATAAAGGCAGTTATCAAATGCACTAATATGCTATCAATGTAACACACTCTTATTGAATATGCAACCATTACTGAGCTATCTATTGGAACTCCTTCTCAATATCTTAGTAAGTATAGCAAATCAGTTGGTAATTATTACAATGAACATAAAATTGATGAGGCTTTCTTCTTCTGGCTTTTTCCTGGTTAGGGGTCACCACAGAAGATCACCTGTCTGCTTAATAATTGGCAGTGTACTTTTACAGTATTGAGTTGCCAGTCTGGCACCCATCCTTCCACAGAAGGCACACACACACATGCACAGGGCCAATTTAGGGTATCCAATCCACCTACAGCATGTCTTTGGGAAGAAACCAGAGCATCCGGAGAAAACCCACATCACCACAGGGAGGACATGCAGACTCCGCACAGAAGGCACCCCAGCCGAGAATCAAACCGGACAACATCTTGCTGTGAAGTGGCAATGCTAACTGCTGCACCACCGCGGCCACCCAGAGTTGATGAGTCTTTACTATATTGTAAAACATTATGTTGAAATCTGTGTATAATAAAGACAATAATAACAAAGGTCATCTGCTACACTCCAACACTCTTCAAATATGGATGTTGTTTTGCATTGGTGAACCTGGTTTCCCTGTAGCATGTGTTAATTACAGTTCTGCAGTTAAGTGTTCAGCTGAAAACATTAGTTTTTCTATAGGGAAGCCCAGAGTGCCTTGTTTGTATGATACAAACATGCCAGTTTTACTGAAGAGTGACAGATAATATAAACCACACATCTGTTTTAAAGAAACTACTTCACCACAGTTTATCTTAATGCTTTAAACATCATGCCAGATAGTGCTACAAACTGCTACATTTACACAGGTTCACTATCTAAATAGACTTTCAGTTCATCAACATGTTATGGGAAACATTTCTTTTGTAATGTGTTCCACTGCTTAAAGGCTGAACAGAGAACAGTGTGCAAACAATGTGCCCATGATTTAAGTGGCGCCAAGCATATGTTTGCCATATTTTTGTAATATTATTGGCAAGAAGATAGAATTAATCTGAAGAAACACCATCTCCTGTGAGAAAACAGTGCACGTAATTCCAGATATACATTTTATTTGCTTAGTACAATGCATTCACTCTGAAACTATTGATTTTCAAGTAAGTACTGATATGCACCAGGTGTATAGCAATCTAATCACATTTTCTGGCACCTACAAGAGTTCAACAACACAAAATAAAAATGTGTTTAATGTCTTTTATATATCAGCTCCTTTCCAATTTCAGTTCTCCACTAGAAACTCAGCTACACAGTTTGAAGTTATTAGTCAATTTAGCAAACAGCCATTTCTGCACTTAAATGTAATAACTACAAACACTTGTTCTTAACATTGAAGTTAAGATTTAAACTGCCAAACTCAGTAAAACAAGACCACAAAATTAGTTTTAGTGGTTAGAATTAGAGGAACAATGTCTGTGCCACAAAGTAGCAGCATATTTTCACTGCAGTGCAACTGTCTTCAGTAATGGATTCCTTGCAACAACATCAGCACACTTAAGCAATCACGCAATGCTATCATTGAACAGAGATAAAAGAGGTTGATGTTTAAAATGCTAAACACATTCCCAAACTTCTTCATAAATGCAAATTAATATTTAGTGTTTTTGTTTAATATACCATGCGTTGCCTTTGATATCATTTAATACACGCAGTTTTTAAATATAAATGACTAACAGCACTGGCTTTCTGGTTAGAGCAACTTAAGAGAATAAGAAAGGCTGACACTCTCAATTGCTATCATTTATAACTGAATACAAACAAGCTTTTTATTTACAAAAGAAGTACTGAGACAATTATAACTACCAGGTTGGGGAAAAATGTTTTAATTCAAATCAAATGGAAATAATTCCAAGAACTCACAACAGACAGAAGTTTAGCATCAACATTCATGCAATAAGGCACTGATGTCAAAATGTATGACCAAAAAAAATAACAAAAGGTGGTAGATGTGTTGTAGCCGTTTCTATGCAGTTTGCTTCCTGAGAAAACATGTTAAATAAACTATTGACCACACCACATTTTGCTGTAACTGAGAACTACTGACATAGGCACTCTAACCTGGAAAAGATTATTGTTTAACCTGACAGAAACAGAAAGATCTTCAAAGAAAGGTAAACCTGCTGCTTAGAATATACATCCAACATATAAAAAATTAACAACTCTGTCACAATGTAAATCAATGTAAAGGGAATATTTAGCAATGCCAAAATCGTAGATATAATGGATAAGATATGTTGTATATGACACAGTCATCAATGTTTTGTTAGCAATGTAGACATAAAATGCTCTGGTTTCCCATCTTCAAATCTAGTGTTGTTAATATTTAGATGTGTAAATATTGGGTCCTACATCTGTATATTATACTGCCTTCCATTGATCTTTTGAGCAATATTTTTGTTTTGTCTGTACTATTATGTGCCACATGGCAAAGACAGAATCAGAAAAGGGCCTTTGGTCTAGTCTGCCTACTTGCTTAAAAATACTAAAATAAAAAGTACCCATTATTTCATATTGGTATGTGTCTGATGCCCCTTGTGGGTGGTTGTTATTCTAACACCTATGGTCATCACACAGTGGTCCTTGGTCTATAAAAAAAAATAAAACTATTATTTCATAGACATTAATCACAATTATACCATGAACATTAAGAATCATCAGGCTGGCCAAACATAATTACTAGAAATGTTTGATTATAAAATAAGACTTCAAAAACAAAAGATGATTAGTCATTCAGAATTCTAAACGAGTATGCTAGTTTACAATTATGGCACAAAAAATGTATGCCAACAGGAAAACAATCAAAATGCCACTATTTTCGTTAGTAAATAATCCACTTGTTCAAAGCAGCAACAACACAGGCAACTAAAACAATCTTCTGTCTTACTTGCTGACTTCTGCAGTAAAAATGGAAGAGTCACTTTTTTGTGTGCCAATTGCTGACTCCTATTTGTATAGTTAGAACAGATTTGGACTGAAATATTACAATGTGTATGCTAACTGGTATTTAACTTCTAACACTTTTTAATACAATATGACTGAACAACAACTCGAAATAGGAGAGGTTACCCCGACAAGGAGACCATTCACCAATGGGCTCTCCCTGGGTTCTGTGCTGGGTCATCTCCTGTTTGGCATCTACTTTTCTGAAGTAAAAGACAATAGCAAAGGACTCTGGCTGACTAAATCTGCATACGACTACAAGCTAGGAGCAGTCATTGAATCCCCAAATGACTTAACCATCCTGTAGGAAGGTTAGTCCCAAATAAATAAGTGGTGGCAAAATTATGGACTGTAACTAAATACCAAAAAAAAAAAACATTTTCATATACTTTGAGGAGCCATTTGCCCTAAGAAACTACACATTGACAATTCTCCCATAAGAAGTGACCCAGTTGTTCAGGATTTGGAAACTTTTGTAAACTGTGATCTAACTTTCAACCAACATCGGTCCATTATCATAAGAAAGTCTGTCAATACTGCATAGCTTACAAACAAAGGAATTGTGTCTAGATCACAGAATATCATTATTCCCCCTTTACAGAGGCCTCATTAGGCTAAACATTGAGCATAATGCCCCCATTTGAATGCACTTGTCCAGACACATGCAACATAGATGTGTTTTTATTTATTTATTTATTTTATTTTATTTTACATTTGTTTACTGGGAAAGTCTGACTGGGAAGATCCCATTTTCAGTGGAGGCCCAGGGGAGAGAAGCTCCACATAGTACAGAGTACATAAACAAGACATAGGCATAAATAAATTTTAACATAAAAACATTAACATAATGAGACTTTTTGATCAGTAGTAGAAGACATGAATGAATTATTTAAGATAGCTTACTAAAAGGAAAGAAGGCCTAAACAATATGCCATACATGGACCAACTCAAAGCCTTGTCACTATACTCTGTATCCTACAGACTGCTAAGAAGTGACCTGTGAGTAGCATACAAGCCATCCTCTGACTCAATAGTGATGGGTTTACTGCATATCAGTAAATAAAATGTCATCAGAAATACTCAATCTAGGGATATAGATTTCTTCTGCACCCCCAAAAGAATGGTTTGGAGGATACCACTACTCTGGAATTGACTTTCCATCCACGTAAAACAAAACTCATCCCTGTGAATATACAAGTGCGACTTGGAACCATGGATCTGAAACAGAAAATGTATCCCAGGCATGACCCCTGTGCTACTAATGGACAGAGGCAGCTCCTAAATGCTTTATCTCATGCATGAGTTCACTCAAATTGTCTATGGTATGATCCTAGTTATTCTCAATATGGTTAATATATAATTATCAACAGGGCCGGTGCTAGCATTTTGGGGGTCCTCAGCAAGGTTCAAGTTGGGGGCCCTATTCAAGAGAACATCAAGCATGACCACATTGCCATTGCACCTCCTTCCCTGTCAAGCTCATCCAGCACCATTTAACCACTAGTGTCACTACATTCAGATCATTAAGAATTGATGTGCCAAGCCACAGACTGGCATTTAGTACCACAGCAAGGTAGCTACTCACAGGTGCGCACACACTGACTAGCATTTAGTGCCAGTGTTACAATTCTGATAAACCCCTGTACCACAGCAAGGTAGCGACTCACAGGTGCACATGACAAGGTAGCAACTCACAGGTGCACACACTGACTGGCATCGAGTACCAATGTGACATTATGAAACCCCTGTACCACAGCAAGGTTGCCACTCACAGATGCAGACACTGACTGCATACTCAACTGCCCAGTTTTTCAAAGAATGTCCAGATGTGACTCGTGTTTGGTCTGTTCCTCAATTTAGAGTTTTCTGGATTTTTTGTGGCAAATCATTGATGACTGAATTCATTAAATGACAGGCATTTCAGTTTAACTTTAGAACATGCATGGTAAGACCTTTTATTCTTTAATAAGAGCAATATTTAAAATTTGCCCAGATCTTTGGGGCTGGAACCCCATTATCTGTGGCTTTGTCCAGATTTTGTGCCATGAGATAAAGAGCTACAGCTGGCATTTAGTAGCAATGTTGTTAAATTATGACAAGCGTCTGTACTGCATCAAGGTAGCCGGTCCCAAAGTGGTACACAAAGGCACCTACACTGACTCCCCAAAGACACCCACACTGACTGGCATTTAGTAGCAATGTTGTTACATTACGACAAGCCTCTGTACCGCATCAAGGTAGCCAGTCCTACAGAGGTACACAAAGACAGAGACACAGACACCCACACACACAGACTCCCACACACAGAGAGACACACAGAGAGACACACACAGAGACACACACAGAGACACACACAGAGACACACACAGAGACACACACACACAGAGACACAGACTCCACACACACAGAGACACACACACACAGACACAGACTCCCACACACAGAGAGACACACAGAGAGACACACACACAGAGAGACACACACAGACTCCCACACACAGAGAGACACACAGAGAGAGAGACACACACAGAGAGACATAGACTCCCACACACAGAGAGACACAGACTCCCACACACAGAGAGACACAGACTCCCACACACAGGCTCCCACACACAGAGAGACACAGACTCCCACACACAGGCTCCCACACACAGAGAGACACAGACTCCCACACACAGAGAGACACACACACAGAGACACAGACTCCCACACACACAGAGACACACACACAGAGACACAGACTCCCACACACAGAGAGACACACACAGAGAGACACACAGAGAGACACACACAGAGAGACACACAGAGAGAGAGACACACACAGGGAGACATAGACTCCCACACACAGAGAGACACAGACTCCCACACACAGAGAGACACACACTCCCACACACAGACTCCCACACACAGAGACACACACTCCCACACACAGACTCCCACACACAGAGAGACACAGACTCCCACACACAGTGAGATACACACAGAGATACACAGACTCCCACCCACAGAGAGACACATACACAGAGAGACACAGACTCCCACACACAGAGAGACACACACAGAGAGACACACACAGAGAGACAATCACAGAGAGACACACACAGAGACACAGACTCCCACACACAGAGACACACACACAGAGACACAGACTCCCACACACAGAGACACACACACACAGAGACACAGAGAGGCACACACAGAGAGACACACACAGAGAGAGACACACACAGAGAGACATAGACTCCCACACACAGAGAGACACACACTTCCACACACAGAGAGACACACACTCCCACACACAGACTCCCACACACAGAGACACACACTCCCACACACAGATTCCCACACACAGAGAGACACAGACTCCCACACACAGTGAGACACACACAGAGAGACACAGACTCCCACCCACAGAGAGACACATACACAGAGAGACACAGACTCCCACACACAGAGACAGACACACAGAGAGACACTCACAGAGAGACACACAGAGACACAGACTCCCACACACAGAGACAGACACACAGGGACACAGACTCCCACACACAGAGACACACACACAGAGACACAGAGAGGCACACACAGAGAGACACACACAGAGACACACACGGAGAGACACACAGAGAGACACACACAGAGAGACACACACACACACACACACACACACACACACACACACACACACACACACACACACACACACACACACACACACACACACACACACACACACACACACACACACACACACACACACACACACACACAGACTCCCACACACAGACACAGACACACATGATAAAGACTGCACTACAGCAAGACTGAACATTAACACCCACACAATTACTGACATGCAGAACAGTCACACTGCAGATGTACACAACACAGCTATGGGACACAGACAAGACCACAGACAACATACAAGGGAAAGCCATGGGGATTACAGAGCCTGAGGCAGACTCAAACCCAAACAAACCCAAAAGAAAGCCATGGGGATTACTGAGCCTGAGGCAGACAGACTCAAACCCAAATAAACACACAAAGTCATGGGGATTACTGAGCCTGAGGCAGACTCAAACCCAAATAAACACACAAAGACATGGGGATTACTGAGCCTGAGGCAGACTCAAACCCATGCACAAGAGAATAATGGGGATTAGTAAGTCTGACACAGGCAGACTCAAACCCAGAAAGAAAAAGGTGAAGACCAAAGTGGCATTCATCTTCCATATGCATTTACCTCTTCAGCTTCTGACTGCTGCCACTTGTCTGTTCTTCCTTCGCTTCTGTCCTAGCCCCTGATGAGTCCTGCTGCTCCCAACTGTCCTACCATCCTGACGAGTCCTGCCACTACCCTGCCACTCCACACGAGTCCTTCTGCTCCCGACAAGTCCTGCCACTCCGGACGAGTCCAGCTGCTCCTAGCTGCCTTTGCCCAATATCCTGCTAGTTCCATCCTCATGGTCCTACCTGTTGGAGGTATGCAACCAAAAAGTGAATACACAGCATACAAGCCACACTAAAGTACTACCTGAAATTACTGCCTGACAGCATTATAAAAGATTACTGGAAAGGAAATATGAGCACATACCTAATCTACAGTTTTACTGGGATCTTACGAATTTTCTTCCGGACAAAGTCTTCAATGAGGCTGCCATGTGATACACTTCGTCCCACTTCATGCTCAATTGATAGCACAGCTAAGCCTGAAAGTCTCTCCTGACTCATTGACGAACGCAGGTATGTCTTTATGAGTTTCAGCTTAGAAAAGCTGCGTTCTGCAGTAGCCACTGTAATGGGTGCAGTCAAATAAATGCGCAGTGAAACATAAGTATTTATATATATGTCTTGCAAGTGGTTGCGAATAAGGAAATTTAACACAGTCAGTGGTGATGATTCATTATCAATCATTTGAGGCTTTTAAGTTCGTGTCCAAGGTCAGAGTCATCAATATCACAGTGGCCACTTATTCTGTCAGTCAGTTGTTCTTTCAGAGCCTTGCAGTGTTGCAGCAGTGTGTCTTCTGCAACATCACTCAAGGCTTTAATATTTGATAAAAATCCAAAGGCCTTTTCAAACTCGGAAAGCTGCTGAAACCAGTCAATAAACTATTGGATTGTTGTGTCCAGCAGCACATTGAAGAACTCTACACGTAATTGTACCGCTGGATCCTGTACAGTCTCATCTTCTCCTTCATAGTCAAAGAAACATCTTACTTTCCTCCGTCTTTTTTCTTGAAATGTGGTGCCAACATCCAGTTCTTCCACTATCTTGGAGGCTTCGCCCATGGCATGTTGAAATCCCATTTCTCTGTAATTCTTTAACAGGTCCATAGTGGATGCCAGCACTTTGACACATATCGAAATATCAACAGATGGACTCTGCAGAACTTTGCTTGCACGATTTACCTCTGTCAGCACATCATATCAAACCACTAAACATACAATGAACTGGTATGACATAAGTTCTGAGCACAGTCCTCTTGCTTGTTGATATGTTGCAGCATCATTTGTACGTACTGCTTGCCCTATCTCGTGTAATGCCTCAATGACTCCCTTCAACTGAAATCTTACTGCCTTGACAGAGTCTATCCTGCATTCCCAGCGAGTCTCTGACAGTGGCTTCACAGTGACATTTGTGTGCCATTTTAAGATCTGCCATCGGCTTGTTGATGCTGAACAGAGTACGTAAATGTTTTGCAGACATCCAAAGAATGACACTGCCTGTACTAATGAATGTGCTCCATCACTAACTATAAGATTTAAATTATGGCAGGCACACTGCACATAAAAAGCCCTTGAATTCATCTGTTTTATCCAGGCCTGCAGTCCAGTGCATTTCCCCTTCATGTTGCTGCCATTGTCGTATCCTTGCCCTTGACAGTCATTAATGTCCAGTTGATGATTTTGAAGAGTCTGAAGAAGAGCTTCTGTCAGTCCTGCCCCAGTTGTGTCATTCACAGGCACAAATCCCAGAAAATGTTCCTCAGCTGTGGCTGCAGTCTGTGAAATATCCACATACCGAACTACTACAATCATTTGCTCTTGATTGCTGATGTCTGGCGTGCAATCAAGAATCACAGAAAAGTACCTAGCGTCCTTCACCTTCCCTACAATGATCCTTAAAATAGCATTTGCAATCAGGTGGATAACTTCATTCTGTATGTCCTTCCCAAGATAGTGATCCATTATCTCTTTATTACGGATATGACGCAAATGTTCAGCCATGACAGGGTCAAACTGCAACAAAAGTTGCACTTGACCTAAGAAGTTGCCATTGCCATAGGTGTCCAGGGCATCAGTTGTACCATAGAATGCCATGTTCCATTTTGCCAGGTACTGGACAACAGCAATAATGCATTCTAACACACCACGCCAGTGAGTTATCTCCTTTTCAACCACTGCTTGTCTCTTATCATCCATAGTCTGCCTACTCTTTATTCTGTTGTCCAGTTCCTTCCACTTCATCATGCATGCCATATGCTCTGGCGCTCGGTCATGGCTGTGTAAAGCTTTGGACATCTCTCTCCATGCTTTGTATCCACCTGACCTGAGAAGATGGTTAGAATGTCCAAACAATTTGCATGGAAAGCAAAACAGTGCGTCCTTTGAGACCGAATATGTCAGCCAAGTGCGTTTTGCTCTCGCTCCATTAGGCAGCACACGGAAATAGTTCTCAGATGTAAATCTTCTTTTCTGCTCATTGACTGGGAACTGTGGTAACACCACTTGCACAGGTCCATGCTGAATGGCAGCTACCCTAAACTCATCCCTAATCAAGTCTGGCCAAGTCCCTAGATCCTCCAAAGATGTACCTGACACTCCCTGCAAGTCATAGGCCACATCTGTCACTACGGAAGTATGGGCTCCTTCTGTATCAAAGTCTGGTGATCCAGGCAACACCTCAGGTGAATCTGCATTTGCTGCCATGCTTTCACCCATGGTAATGGCTGTAGGTACACAGGAAGCAGCCTGTGGTGTGGCCGCAAGAGAGTGGTCACTTTCTAGTGAAAGGATGCTGGCCTCACAGTGGTCAGACTGTAATGCAGAACCATTGTGTTGTCCTGAAGGCAGACTTTTTCCTGAATCTCCCCTCTCCGATGAGTCACAGAAAAATTTCATAATGGAACCCTGTCTCTTTGCATCCTCATTCCTCTGTTTCTGAAGCTTTCTTTTTGCTGCTCCTGACAAATATGTACGCTTCATCTCTAACTGGGAATGGAAGTAAAGCAGAATTACTACACATGCAGAGTCCTTTTGTCATACTGTTATTAAAAAAGCTTAATGACGTGCATTGACAGTCACTATTGCACTGCAGGCAGAAAGACTGACAAATGACTAACCAGTAGGCACAAACAAGTAATGAGAGGCCCAGGTTACAGTTTCATGTTAAATATCTAACACTAGAGGTGAACTTCAGCTTTTTCTACACAATTCTTCCCCTGTCACCCCCCTAAACATGTGAAGAGGCCACAAATGATGCAAAAGATCGATATTACAAGCTCTCAGACTAAAGTCTGAAAGAACTAATGACTAGGAGAGGCACAAGTTTGAAGGGGAACACACCAAACTGAGGCAAGACAAATGTTACGGTACAATACAGACTACACATGCCCACTACCTCTCAATCTCTTAGCAGACTTGAACAAATCAAAATCATTGGTTGAACAAAGGCGTGAAATCATGGATTTGCTAGAAAACCTCATTTGTGAGGGATGAAGAAGTGGTACACAGACTTGGAGACTGACATTCCCACAATCCCTCTTAGCACAGGATCCGTGTACAAAATCATAAATCCAAGGAATGTACCATGCATTACATGGAGGGTATGAAACAAGAAGTCCATTTCTGTTAGTAGCCTCAGCCATCCGTATTGTGCTATGCAATCATTTTGAGAGAGAACAGGCTAAAAACCAAAAACATCTGGACACAGTTCACACAGGCCCCATCAACCTCCTAAAACTGTCAACTTAATTCAGACAGCCAAAAACTTGGATAGCAGAGCAGTGTTTGCAGTAGTATGCATTAAAGGCATCAGTACATTCTGTGGAATTTGTACCCCCCCATCTCGGCACAATTTTAGATGAAGTGAAAACAAAATTACCAGTGTGCTTACAGTCTGTGACCCCACCCCCCAATTACAAAAAAAAACTCCAGGCAAACAATGGACACTGCAACATTGTCACAGGCCCTAACCACACTCCCAAACTTTCAATACAATAGCTATGGACCATAAAAATAAGTAATTGCAACAAGGCATATCAAGGACAGTTAGACAGCACTATAAACAGATAGCAGAACAGTGTTTGCATTAGCAGGCATTAAGATATCAGTACATTCTGTGGAATTCTTACCCCCCCCCCATGTCTAGGTGGAATTCTGGATGAAGTGAAAACAAAAAGGCATAGAATAAACAATGTGCTTGCAGTCTGTGACCCCCTATTAAAAATACTCCAAGCAAACAATGGACACTGCAACATTCTCACAGGCCCTAACCACACTCCAAACTTTTCAACGCAATAAGTACGGACAATGAAAAAAGTTAAGCCATTGCATCAGTAGTACATTGTTGGTAAACACAATAGTAGCGTAACAGGGTTTGCGTTAGTATACATTCAAACATCTACATCTTCTGCAACATTCTCACAGCTGCTAACTACCCTCCTGACATTAGGCATGGTAAACAATGCACAAGTCCTCTCAACCTCCAAAGAGCATAATTCAAACAGCCAATAATAACTGCAGAACAAGGTGTAACATCAGGGATAGTTAAACAGTACTATAAACCTAGACAGCTGAACAGTGTTTACATTAGCATGTATTAAGATATCAGGCCCCATCAGCCTCCAAATAGCATAATTCAAACAGCCAAAAATAACTGCAGAACAAGATGTAACATCTGGGATATTTAAACTGCACTATGAACCTAGACAGCAGAACAGTGCTAATGCATTAAGATATCAGTACATTCTGCGGAATTCTCACATCCCCCCACCAGCCGATGCACAATAATCCTGGATAAAGTGAAAAACAAAAACATAGGCGTAGCATTAACAATGTGCTTATAGTGTGTGTGGCCCCACATTAAAAAACTTCAGGCAAACATTGAACACTGCAACATTCTCACAGCCACTAACTACTCTCCCAACATTGGGCTTTTTAAACAATGTACAGGCGCCAGTATATTCCAAATTACATAATCCAAACAGCCAAAAATAACTCAGAACAAGC
Source organism: Protopterus annectens (assembly GCF_019279795.1). Classification (NCBI taxonomy): domain Eukaryota; kingdom Metazoa; phylum Chordata; order Ceratodontiformes; family Protopteridae; genus Protopterus; species Protopterus annectens. Next base: position 1,638,468,693 of record NC_056726.1, on the reverse strand, counting down.
TGTAACACTAGGGATATTTAAACAGTACTATAACCCTCAACAGAACAGTATTTGCATTAGCATGCATTAAGATATCAGTACATTCTGCAGAACATCCCTGCCCCCCCCCCCCCCCCCCAGCTGATGCACAATAATCCTGGATAAAGTGAAAAACAAAAACATAGGCATAGCATTAACTGCCCCCAGCTGATGCACAATAATCCTGGATAAAGTGAAAAACAAAAACATAGGCATAGCATTAACAGTACATGACCCCCATTAAAAAGGCTCCAGTCAAACATTGAACACTGCAACATAACATTCTCACAAGCCATAACCACACTCCCAAACTTTCAACACATCAACTACGGACAACGAAAAAGTCATTGCATCAGTGAGTAGAACATTGCAGTTATATGCAATAGTAGTGTAACAATGCTTGCATTAGTATACATTCAAAACATCTATGCCTTCAGCAGCAACATTCTCACAGCTGCAAACTACCCTCCCAACATTATGCATTTTAAGCAACGTACATGCCCCATCAACCTCCTAACCTCTCAGCACAATTCAAACAGCTAAAAAAACTGCAGAACAAGGTGTAACATCAGGGATAGTGTAAAACAATACTATAAACCTAGATAGCAGAACAGTGTTTAACAAATGTGTAAAAAAACTCAAAACTTACTGCAAATTCAGTTGACAATCTACCAACAGTTTCAAAAAATAGCAGTTGAAGCCAGTTCTTATCCTGAATACTTAAAACATCCATTACTGAGCAGTACACATCCCAGCCATCTGGAAAATATACATTATACCCTTGCACAAAGGTGGAAGCTTGAGCTAACTTAAATTATAGGCCAAGAGCAATTCTTCCCCCACTACCTAAACACCTAGAGGAATACATTCATTCTCAACCAATTTACTTGCCAAATCCCAACACAGCTTCAGGCCTCATGCTGCAACTGCCCTCCTCAGTTATAATAACACAATTTGCAAATGATGGTATCTGGCTTTTTCAATTTGTTAAAGGCCTTTGTCAGAGTCTCTCAACAAACTACTAACTACTCTCACCAACCTTAATTAGATCCCCCTAGCCCACCACTGGCTCCAAAGCTACCCAAAAGGTCATACACAGCCATAAAATGTTTCCAGTATCTACCCCCTCTACTTCCACTCACATTAGCAGTCTCACAAGGCTATATCCTTGATCTACTTAAATTTAGTGGATTATCAACCTCAATACCGCCACATCCCTAACACTCACAATCCAATATGCTGACATTGATACACTTGTGTTACATCTGCCATGCAACAGGTCATGTCCCAACCCAGGCTGAAATAAGCTAATCTTCACCACTTACCCCATACACCTAAGACTATTGACTTAGACAGCAGCATCTCACAAGACTGCCCACCTAGCCCTGCTCTAGCCCAAAAGACTGCCCACCTATCCCTGCTCTAGCCAACTACAATATCCTTCTCTGTCCCATTATTTATCTCCCCTCCTTTTCGTCACCCCTATCCCATTCTCTCTACCATTTACATATACAGCATAGATACTGCCAAAACAAAATCCTCTTGCTCCAAATAACTTATACACTCTCCTAACCAATGGGCAATCAAAATTAAATGTATATTACACTTCACATTCCCTTATGTTGTCCCTCATATAAACAGAAACCAAGTTATTTTACATATTTCTAGCACATGTACTAAAAATCATTTCTCCCTGGGCATCCACTGAAAATGGGTTCTATCCCAGACTATCCAGAAAACAAATGTAAAATAAGTAAAGTAAAACTGGTATAACCACAGCCCCTCACCCTCCATCCTCTTGCCACCAGCGCACAGACATAAAACAAAACTGGTACAACCACAACCTGACCCCCCCCCTCCACCCCCACCCTCTTAGCACAAAAACTCTACACAAAACCAAAATAAAATTAATACAATGACAGCCCCAAAATAAAACTGGTACCACTACAGTCCTCACCCTCCAAACCTCTTAGCACAAAAACTGTACACAAAACCAAAATAAAACTAATGCAACCACAGCCCACACTCCCCCAAACCTCTTAGCACAAGAAATATGCACAAAAAACAATCACCCACCCCCACAAAAAATAAAGTTAAAACTAAACCCAAAAACTTACCTTTTTTGCTTTCCACAGAAGGCTGCTTCCAATACTCTGCTCCCTCTTCATGACTGAAGGCTCACCTGCTCTGCTTGCCTTCCTCAGACCCCTCAGTCCCTTTGAAGTTGCCCTTAAAAGGACAGTTTGTCAGACCTTTTCAGAAGTTGCCCTTAGAAGGACAGTTTAAAAAGAGTAGAATCCAAAGACCACGACCGCTGCAAAGGCTTGATCCACCGCTGATCCGTTCCTGCTGTCCATCCTCATGCTGGTCCAAACCCCGCTCGATCACTCTGCTGTTGCTAAGGAACACTCCTCTGTTAAAAAACAAGAGAAGTGATCCTTATTAGCTGCAGGTGCCTTTTAAAAGGCAGTTTGTGCAGGAAGTGATTTGCAAGGACCAATCAGGTCCTTGCTTCATCACTTACTACTTAAAAAAAAAAAACAAGGACTTAGTTTGCAGGCTGCTGCAGCCAATCAGATCCCTTGTTACAGTGAGCGGACCTGATTGAGTGCAGCTTGCCAGCGAATCAAAAAAAAAAAAAAAACAAGGACTTAGTTTGCAGGCTGCTGCAGTCAATCAGATCCCTTGTTTCAGTGAGTGGACCTGATTGAGTGCAGCTTGCCAGCGAATCAAAAAAAAAAAACGGTAACACAGTTTAAATTTTCGCGATGACGGAGCGAGACTATGTGGACGTCCACGAGGAGCCGAGCCGAAGGAAAGCAACGCCAGTCGGATCATCGGAGTAACCCGCGGATGCTGAATGGGGGCCCTCATTTGCGGGGAAGTAATCGGGGGTTCCCCGCGGCTGCGGGTTTCGCGGGTGCCTAATGCCGGCTATGATTATCAATCAGCAGTGGGTAAGGCCAGTCTATAAACAAGTGAGATAGGTTAATTCAAACTAGCCTGAAAATGACCCACAAGGACAGCTAACCTAGTACTTCTCTATGAACCTATGAACTTGTAGCTGCAATGAGAATGAGCATTATAGCTGATGTAATATAAAATTATGTGCACAAAACAAAAAATAAACATGTAACCAAAAACAAAAACAAAGATAGGCAGCAAGCTGTAGAATTCCAACCAATTTATTGTTAGCGCTTTCATTCAGGAAATACATGAACTTCTTCAGACAAAGAACCCCAAGAGTCCTCAGTTAAAATAAAACTGTCAATTAAGATGAGATAATTAATTATAAAACCAATTAACATAACTTGAGAATTTAAAGAGCCAGTGTTATACAAGGTAAAATGTATATGTAAATA